>NW_027213542.1:32500-40000 GCF_042767895.1 Penaeus vannamei | reverse complement strand
CTTATTACACCTTTCCATACACACTTAGTAACATAGATATGACGTCACTTTCGTGTTTCTTATATTTCCATTTGTTTTTTTGGCAGATTATTGTCCGCTGTTTCTTTATTTACGATTTTTGTTTTTGTTTCGTATCATCTCAAATATATATCATTATTCTGACGTGACAAAGAATGGCAAAATACCGGGAAGGTCACGTGTCTGCTTCCCTTGGTCATTAGATTTTTTTCCACTATTTTTTTATATATTCACATAGGTCCTACTTGGTCTTCACACACGCATACACGCGCACACACAGAAACGCAGACACACACACACACACACACACACACACACACACACACACACACACACATATTAAGGGCTAATGTGAATGCTGTGATTATATGTTACACACACACACACACACACACACACACACACACACACACACACACACACACACACACACACACACACACATATATATATATATATATATATACATATATATATATATATATATATATATATATATATATATATATATATATATATATATATATATATATATATATATATATATATATATACGTATATATATATATATATATATATATATATATATATATATATATATATATATATATATATATATATATATATATATATATATATATATATATATATATATATATATATACATATATATATATATTATATATATGTATATATATATGTATATATATATATATATATATATATATATATATATATATATATATATATATATATACATATATATATGCACCATGTATGGTCGCTATTCTTGAATTCTACTAAATTCTATTCGTTAACTGCATTTGTTAGGATTAAAATTAAAAGTAAAATTGCATGCTTTGAGTTTAAAGTTTTCAAAATTGCAAAGATAATTAGTGTGGTTTATAAGTATTGCTTATATTGCTTATGATACCTCGCTCGTAATACAATACTCTGTATGTATATTTCCTGTATGTACATTGAAATATGAAACAAAAATCAGGAGCCAGGAAGATAATTGTTTATGAAAATATACTTGATAGAAATATTTTTAACTTGACCGGAAAATACAATGCTTTACAATGACATACTTAGATTTGGACTTAATGGTAATTTTTATTTTCCTGATTGTGAAGTCGGCGACACTTTTCGCTCCCTTTTTTCAATAAAGTGTGCTTTTCTCTCTCTGAACTTTGACTTAAATGACACTTTTTATCTCCCTGATTGTGAAGTAGGCGACACTTTTCGCTCCCTTTTTTCCAATAAAGTGTGTTTTTTCTCTCTTTGAACTGTGACTTAAAATGGCACTTTCGACAAGGAGAAAAGGTCAGAAAAGGTCAAACGTGCGAACCTTTGCGCTGCCTTTCGCCTCCCTCGCCTCGCTCTCGCCGCAGAGTCCTGTTCCTCAGCAATAAATCTAACCAAGATAGGTCAGGGAATTGCCTTCGTCGCCCTGGCTACCGAGAGTGCGTGACCTTACCTGGCTCTCCCTGGCCCTCCCTGGTCCTCCTACCATACCTCCCTGGCCTCGCCCTCCCCGCCGCACCCCCCTTCCTGGCTCTACATGTCCCTCTCTAGGTCTCCCTCTCCCTCCCTGACCCTCCATGACCCTTCCTTGGTCGCCCTCTCCCTCCCCGTTCCTTCCTGGCTCTCCTTGACTCTCCCTAGGTCTCCCTCTCTCTCCCCGTTCCTTCCTGGCTCTACATGTCACTCTCTAGGTCTCCCTCTCCCTCTCCGTCCCTCCCTGGCCTTCCTTGGCCCTCCCTCGGCCCCCCTCTTCCTCCCGTACCCCCACCCCTCCCTGGGTCTCCCTCTACCTTCCCGTCCCTCTATAACCCTCCCACGCCCTCCCTCCCCCTCCCCGGACCCCCCTGGCCCTCCGGTCTACGTCAAGCGCGCACATGGCGGCGTCAGCTGTCAGTCCGACCGGCGAGCGACCCGAGAGCGGTCATCAGTCAGCCGCAGTCAGTCACAGAGTGCCATGTCTCTGGCGGCTCTCCTGACGGCGGCGGCGGCGCTCCTCACGTTCCTGAAGGGTAAGTCGGCGCTGTCTGGTCCAGGCTATTTATAGATGGAAAAGTTATAACCATTTATTTTATTATATTTAAATACGTTTATTAGAATTTATTTATTTTATGAGAATTTAGTTTATGACACCTTTCAGTGTCAAGACCACAAAAAAAACTCGTTACAACCATTTATTTTATTATATTTAAATACGTTTTACAATACGTTTATGAGAATGAAAGGTGTCAAGACTTCAGAAAAAACTCGTTACAACCATTTATTTTATTATATTTAAATACGTTTTACAATACGTTTATGAGAATGAAAGGTGTCAAGACTTCAGAAAAAACTCGTTACAACCATTTATTTTATTATATTTAAATACGTTTTACAATACGTTTATGGGAATGAAAGGTGTCAAGACTTCAGAAAAAAAGTTACAACCATTTATTTTATTATATTTAAATACGTTTTACAATACGTTTATGAGAATGAAAGGTGTCAAGACTTCAGAAAAAAGTTACAACCATTTATTTTATTATATTTAAATACGTTTTACAATACGTTTATGGGAATGAAAGGTGTCAAGACTTCAGAAAAAAGTTACAACCATTTATTTGATTATATTTAAATACGTTTTACAATACGTTTATGAGAATGAAAGGTGTCAAGACTTCAGAAAAAACTCGTTACAACCATTTATTTTATCAATCTATTTAAGTACGATATTTCAATACAATCTATTTATTTATCAATCTATTAAATTTATTTAAGTAAAGGTGGCAAGACCAGAATATACTAATAAAACATTTCCAGATTGTTCGAAAAGCTAGCCACACCCATTTTATCTATTCATTCATCGAAGTACCTTTTATAACACGTCTCGGCGACACAGAGACAGTAATTCAGAATATACGAATAGAATAAAAAAAATCCAGATAGATTGAAAAAATAGTTACGCTAATTCTATTAAATTCGGTTTATCTAAGTACTTTTTTTATGGCTAGATGATGTTTAAAAATCTCCATAAAAGTAATTAAAAGGATAATTTCAGTGACTGCTGGCGAGTGTGAGAGACGAGTGAA
The DNA here is from genome assembly GCF_042767895.1 of Penaeus vannamei. Classification (NCBI taxonomy): domain Eukaryota; kingdom Metazoa; phylum Arthropoda; class Malacostraca; order Decapoda; family Penaeidae; genus Penaeus; species Penaeus vannamei. Next base: position 36,890 of record NW_027213542.1, on the reverse strand, counting down.
ATAATAATAATGATAATAATAATGATAATAATAATAATAACAATAATAATAATAATGACAATAACAATGATCATCATCGTCATCATCATCATCATCATCATCATCATCATCATAATAATAATAATAATAATGATATAATGATAACAACAATAATAATGACAATAAGAATGATTTTTATAAAAATCATAGTAACAGCGGTAATTAAGACAATAATAAGGATGATATTATCAGTTAATGATAACATTAGTAAGGATAAATATGGTAGTAATGAAGATTATCATAATGATGAAATGGTGTTAATGATAATAATGATGATGATAACAACGATAATAATGGTAATAGTACTAACAATTATGATGAACAAAATAACGAACATAGCAACAATAATATGAACAATAATAGCAATGATGATATGTGATAATGATGATGGTAATGATAATAAGAATAATTTTAATAATGCTAATTATGCTCATAATAATAAGGATAATGATTATGATAATGGTAATAATAACATGGATAATAATAATGTATGATAATAATGATGATAATAATGATGGTAATGATAATAATAATAATAACAATAATGATAATAGTAATAGTAATAATAATGGTAATAGTTATAGTAATAATAATGATAATGATAAAAATAGTAATAGTTATAATGATAATAATAAGAACAAGAATAATAAATATGAAAACGATTATAATGATAATAATGATAACAATGATAACAATAATGATGACGATAATAATATTATGATAATGATAAGGGTATTAGTAATGATACGAATAATAACTATGATAATAACATAATGATAAAAGTAGTGATAATAATAATAATGATGACGATAACAACAACAACAACAGTTATAATGATGATGATAGTATTATTAGTAACTGTAATAATAATAATGATAATGGTAATGATAGCGATAATGGTAATGGTAATGATAATGTAAATAATGATAATGACAATCCTGCTGTTGCTGATGATGATAATGATAATAAAAACAAGAATAATAATAGTAAAAAATAATGATAATGATAATACTGATACTAATACTGCTCCTACTACTACTACTAGTAATGATGATAACAATGATAATAATAATAATAATGATGATGATTGATAATTAACAACAACAACAATAATAGTAATGATTATAGAAACGATAATCGCAAGGATAACGACAACAATAAAAATATTTGTAATTATAATGATACCAGAAACATTAACAACATTGATATCAATAATAATAATAACAGTGGCAGTGATGATGATAATAATGATTATTAATAATGGCTGATTAATGACAAAGCGAAAATGATAAACAGAGCAACAAAGAACGATAAAAATAATATCACAAGGAAAACGAACAAATGATAAAAACAAGAAAAGTGATGAAAATGACCATTGCAAAAACTAAGAAAAAAAGAGCATTTTAAAGCAAGGCAAAATTATATTTTTTATTCTCTGTGTCTTTCGTTTCTTTATGACTCTTCTGATTATTATCATTATTCTTCGTTTCTTTCCATTATTGTGGTGACATTAAGGGCAATGTGGTCAACTTTCACAAGAAAAAAGAAAATAAGAGCGAATGAAAGATAAAGAGAGACAGAAGGAGGAGGGGAAGAGGGTGAAAAGAAGATAAATAAGTAAAGAAAGAAGGAAGAAGAGAGAAAAAAAAACAATGTGAAAGAGAATTAGAGAAGTAAAAGAAATCGTAAAAGAAGAAAGTAAGAAAGGAAATATAGAATAACTTAATGAAGAGAATAGAAAAAAAATGAAGAAAAAAGAAGGGCCTACAAAAAAGAACGAAATAAACAAAACAAAACGGAATAAACCAGAAAACGGAGGAAAAAGAAGGAGAAACAAATCAACAAAACAAACAGCGATAAACTATTAACGCTTAACACAATAAACCTACATTCCTACCCTAGTTCTGCTGTCACTGATGATTCCACAAAACCGCTAAACTAGACTGAAAACAACTAAACATAAATGGTAATAAACCCTAATTTTCCCGATAAAAATGACTTACAAATCGCTAAATGTAAGCCTATAAAATTTCCCCCTAAAAACGCTAAATACAAACTTTCAACAAATTCCCGCTAGGTCATAATTCAAAAACTCTAAATCTAGCGGTAAAATCGCTAGAATGGCAACACCGACCGCAGCGCATTCAGGACCGCGTTTTTTGGTATTCCTCCGCCAATTTCTTGCGAAGACAAATGGCCTAATTCAATGTCATATTTCGCGTTATTAATGATTCTAGCAACTATATTGATAGCATTGGCATTGCTATGGTCATGAAATATATAGAAATGTATAGAAATAGATGGAGTCTTTTTTTGTATCACTTGATCGGCCACGTGTCGGTTAAGTTTGAGTTTTGAAATTGCCTTGATCTTGAGGGATAATAAAACAATATAAATGGATTTGATGTATGTGCTAGGAGGAGACTAGCGTAAAGCGAGTTTTGAATCTGACGTGATGAGAGGAATAGTTTTTTTTGTCTTATAGATGAGAAAGCATTGATTTTTTTTAAAGCACTGATGATATTATTGAAATATTATTATTATTCTGGACCGCGTTTTTTAGTATTCCTCCGCCATTTTCTTGCGGAGACAAATGGCCTAATTCATTGTCATATTTCGCGTTATTAATGATTCTAGCAACTATAGTGATAGCATTGGCATTGCTATGGTCATGAAATATATAGAAATGTATAGAAATAGATGGAGTCATTTTTTGTATCACTTGATCGGCCACGTGACGGTTAAGTTTGAGTTTTGAAATTGCCTTGATCTTGAGGGATAATAAAATAATATAAATGGATTTGATGTATGTGCTAGGAGGAGACTAGCGTAAAGCGAGTTTTGAATCTGATGTGATGAGAGGAATAATTTTTTTTTGTCTTATAGATTAGAAAGCATTGATTTTTTTTGAAAGCACTGATGATATTATTGAAATATTATTATTATTCTGGACCGCGTTTTTTAGTATTCCTCCGCCATTTTCTTGCGAAGACAAATGGCCTAATTCAGTGTGATATTTCGCGTTATTAATGATTCTAGCAACTATATTGATAGCATTGGCATTGCTATGGTCATGAAATATATAGAAATGTATAGAAATAGATGGTCTTTTTTTTTGTATCACTGTTGGTCGTTCACGTGTCGGTTAAGTGTGAGTTTTGAAATTGCCTTGATCTTGAGGGATAATAAAACAATATAAATGGATCTGATGTATGTGCTAGGAGGAGACTAGCGAAAAGCGAGTTTTGAATCTGATGTGATGAGAGGAATAGTTTTTTTTGTCTTATAGATGAGAAAGCATTGATTTTTTTTGAAAGCACTGATGATATTATTGAAATATTATTATTATTCTGGACCGCGTTTTTTAGTATTCCTCCGCCATTTTCTTGCGAAGACAAATGGCCTAATTCAGTGTCATATTTCGCGTTATTAAAGATTCTAGCAACTATATTGATGGCATTGGCATTGCTATGGTCATGAAATATATAGAAATGTATAGAAATAGATGGAGTCATTTTTTGTATCACTGTTGATCGGTCACGTGTCGGTTAAGTTTGAGTTTTGAAATTGCCTTGATCTTGAGGGATAATAAAACAATATAAATGGATTTGATATATGTGCTAGGAGGAGACTAGCGTAAAGCGAGTTTTGAATCTGATGTGATGAGAGGAATAGTTTTTTTTGTCTTATAGATGAGAAAGCATTGATTTTTTTTTTTTTGAAAGCACTGACGATATTATTGAAATATTATTATTATTCTGGACCGCGTTTTTTAGTATTCCTCCGCCATTTTCTTGCGAAGACAAATGGCCTAATTCAGTGTCATATTTCGCGTTATTAATGATTCTAGCAACTATATTGATAGCATTGGCATTGCTATGGTCATGAAATATATAGAAATGTATAGAAATAGATGGTCTTTTTTTTTGTATCACTGTTGATCGGTCACGTGTCGGTTAAGTGCGAGTTTTGAAATTGCCTTGATCTTGAGGGATAATAAAATAATATAAATGGATTTGATATATGTGCTAGGAGGAGACTAGCGTAAAGCGAGTTTTGAATCTGATGTGATGAGAGGAATAGTTTTATTTTTTTTTGTCTTATAGATTAGAAGGCATTGATTTTTTTTTGAAAGCACTGATGATATTATTGAAATATTATTATTATTCTGGACCGCGTTTTTTAAGTATTCCTCCGCCATTTTCTTGCGAAGACAAATGGCCTAATTCAATGTCATATTTCACGTTATTAAAGATTCTAGCAACTATATTGATGGCATTGGCATTGCTATGGTCATGAAATATATAGAAATGTATAGAAATAGATGGAGTCTTTTTTTTTTGTATCACTG
>NW_027213542.1:25000-27500 GCF_042767895.1 Penaeus vannamei | reverse complement strand
ATTTCGCGTGTATCATAATGTTGAAATTATACCCCCCCTCCTCAAAAAAAGGGGGGGGCTGGAATGCCACTAACAATATTTTATATCTTATAATCATCCCGTATCCCGATCCAATATGAAAACTTTCTAATTAAGTATATGATTTTTCTGTGATTTGTAAAACTGTAATTTATCTCTATTTGCAACAAGTATAATCAGTGTAAGAATGGGTAGTTACAAAGTCAAGTTTATTGGGACACACACGCACGCACACACACACACACACACACACACACACACACACACACACACACACACACACACACACACACACACACACACATACACACACACACACACACACACACATACACACACAGAAAGACAGAGAAAGTGAGTGAGTAAATAAGAAAGAGAAAGAGAAAGAGAGAAAGAGAAAGAATGTTGAAACAAGATAATAGGCAATGTTCCTTCACGCACACGACCACACACACACAGAAAGAGAGAGAGAGAGAGAGAATAAGAAAGAGAAAGAGAAAGAGAGAAAGAGAAAGAATGTTGAAACAAGATAATAGGCAATGTTCCTACACGCACACGACCACACGCGGAAACCTTCAAATTTGAGCATTTTTTGGGAAGCATATGTATCACAGAATGATGAAGCGATCAAGTGTTGAAATCATAAAACGTTATCAATGCTGCACGCTGCAGGGACAGCTGTGGTGCAATGAAGTCTTTCCCGTCAGCTGTTGCTAATGTTTAAGTTGATAGCAATACATGTTGACGAAGTTTATAGTATTGCATGTTGGTATTTTCTCCATTTTGTTTGTTTATGGTTATTTCTATTCATTACCTTGTTTACAACTTTTTATCATTTAATTATCACATACTATAGCTCTGATTTTTATTTCTAATCTTTGTTTATATCTGATATCAATGCAATACTTGTTTCTTTCACTAAAAGGTTGTACTGCATATCAGGCTGAGAGTGGTGGCGTGGTTATCTTTTTTGTTTATATCTATCTTAATTACAATGAATAGGTTTCTATTATTAATAGGTTGCGATTTGTATCTCGGATAAGAGATGAAGTATGAAGTTTGCTGTGCCATGACATATATATTTTTTCTTCTTTCTTTTTGTTTACCTTGGCCAGAGTTGATAATTCAGCAAGTATAACGAGTATTATAAACATCTAATTGGTAGTTGCTCTATCCTACAACTTGTGTACCTCCATTTGTTTGAAACTATTAAATTTGTAGTCAAAATTGACGTTAACGGTTGGTGGTTGGGTGGGATGGGGGTGGGGGGAGGGTAATTGGTAAAAAGAAAAAGAAAAAAAAAAAAAAAAAAACATCGATTTTTTTTTTTTTTTTTTTTTGCAACAACAGAGGATGACTGGGAGTTTCTTTGCAGTTTCATTTGATCTTTATCGATCTATATAGGTAGATGACGTAGCGATTTCTCCTCCAATGATACGCTATCTAAACATACCTTCTCCCTTGCCTGTGATTTTAATTATGTTTGTCTCCATCGGTCAAGCGGACCAATTTCCATCAAGGTGCGGCTAAACTTAGTAGTGCCGAATGACATATAAAAAACAAAAACAAACAAACAAAAATATGTATGTCACCGGTAATAAATAATTTGTAAACACTGTACAAAATACTCCGGCTAAAATAGATGATCTTTCCGAATAAGGTTCAAGCGAGTGACGTCATACAGAGATGCATTTATGTGTGGGAGAGGGAGAGAGGGAGAGAGAGAGAGAGAGAGAGAGAGAGAGAGAAAGAGAAAGAGAAAGAGAAAGAGAAAGAGAAAGAGAAAGAGAAAGAGAAAGAGAAAGAGAGAGAGAGAAAGAGAGAGAGAGAGACAGACAGACAGACAGACAGACAGACAGACAGACACACACACACACACACACACACACACACACACACACACACACACACACACACACACACACAGAGAGAGAGAGAAAGATAGGCGGAGGGAGGGAGGGATAGAGAGATACAGACAGACAGAAGCAGAGACAGACAGAGGCAGAGACAGAGATAGAGACAGACAGAGAGAGGGAGAGAGAGATAAAATCCTTTTCCGCGTGTGTATGAACGTAAACAAGACGCGAGAGAACACAAAGTTGTTCCACTCCCCTCAGTTCACGCGGTTGATGACGTCATCTTCAGTGGAGTTTCTGGATGCACACGAAAATAATTTCATCATCGCCATTTAGTTGTATGTGTTTAAGAATGAAAAGACGAATGACAACTCAAGCATAGTACGAATTTGGTAAACTAATGACGTGGTTATTTCAACATGTTCGGTCCGTGACGTCATACCTTAAAAAATGCGCTTTAAACAACCAGTTTTGAAACATCTTGAACAGACTGACTCCTAAATTCAGTTTTATTTATCTCTTTTACTTTGGCTTTTTCTATATTAAAAAAGGAGTTAGATATCTCGCTTTCTTTGTGATATTTCTACATTTTTCAACGAAAGATAAAATTAGGTATTTTTTTCGTA
>NW_027213542.1:20000-22500 GCF_042767895.1 Penaeus vannamei | reverse complement strand
GTCTCGTCGGGAGGGCTTTAGGGGGCTCTCGTCCTGCTGTTTTTGTTGTTTTGTTGTTGTTTTTGTTGTTTGTTGTTGTTTTTGTTGTTTGTTGTTGTTTTTGTTGTTTTTGTTGTTTTTGTTGTTGTTTTTGTATATTTGTTTTGTTGTCTTTGTTGTTGTTTTGTTGTCTTTGTTGTTTTTTTTGTTGTTGTTGTTGTTATTGTTGTTGTTTTGTTGTCTTTGTTGTTGTTTTGTTGTCTTTGTTGTTGTTTTGTTGTCTTTGTTGTTGTTTTGTTGTTGTTATTGTTGTTCTTGTTGTTGTTCTTGTTTTGTTGTAGTCTTTGTTGTTGCTGTCTTTATTGTTGTTATTGTTATTATTGTCTTTGTTGTTGTTTTTGTTGTCTTTGTTGCCGTTATTTTCAATATTGTCGTTGTTGTTTTTGTTTCCAATTGCTCTATTGTCCTCAATGCCATTATTGCTGTTGATATTATTGTCGTTATTGTCACCACTGCTATTATAGACTTTGTTGTGATTGATTACTGTCTTGTCGTCTCAATATTGCTAATATTGTTATTATGATAATTATCATTATAGTTTTTATAAAGATCGCGTAACAGTTATAAGGTATTTCATGTTTGATTAGTCACGAAACTTTTTTCGCCATTATCAAGCCTTCCTCTTTAACCCATTATCAAGCCTTCCTATTTAACCCATTATCAAGCCTTCCTCTTTAACCCATTATCAAGCCTTCCTATTTAACCCATTATCAAGCCTTCCTCTTTAACCCATTATCAAGCCTTCCTCTTTAACCCATTATCAAGCCTTCCTCTTTAACCCATTATCAAGCCTTCCTCTTTAACCCATTATCAAGCCTTCCTCTTTAACCCATTATCAAGCCTTCCTCTTTAACCCATTATCAAGCCTTCCTCTTTAACCCATTATCAAGCCTTCCTCTTTAACCCATTATCAAGCCTTCCTCTTTAATCCTCTTGCATCCTTCCGCCATAACCCATTACCCCCCTCCCTCTAACCCCTTCCCCCCTCCCTCTAACTCCTTCCCCCTCCCTCTAACCCCCTTCCCCCCTACCCTAGCCCCTTCCCACCCTCCTCTAACCCTTCCCCCTCACCCCTCCCTCTGTCCCTTCCCCCTCCCCTCCCTCTAACCCCTTCCCCCCTCCCTCCCTCCCCAACCCCTTCCCCCCCTCCCCCCTCCCTCTAACCCTTTCCCCCTCCCCCTCCCTCTAACCCCATCCCCCTCCCACTCCCTCTAACCCCTCCCCCCTCCTTCAACCCCTTCCCCCTCCCCCTCTCTCCTCCCTCTAACCCCTTCCCCCTCCCTCTAACCCCTTCCCCCTCCCCTGCCTCTAACCCCTTCCCCTTCCCCTCCCCCTCCCCTTCCCCCCTCCCTCTAACCCCTTCCCCCTCCCCCCTCCCTCTAACCCCTTCCCCCCTCCCCCTTCCTCCTAACCCCTTCCCCCTCCCCCCTCCCTCTAACCCCTTCCCCCTCCCCCCTCCCTCCAGCGCCACCTCCCTCTAACCCTTCCCCCTCCCCCCTCCTCTAACCCCCTCCCCCTCCCCCTCTCTCCCTAACCCCCTTCCCCTCTCCCCCCTGCCTCTAACCCCTTCCCCTCCCCCCTCCCCCTCCCTCTAACCCCTTCCCCCCTCCCCCTCCCTCTAACCCTTTCCCCCCTCCCCCTCCCTCTAACCCCTTCCCCCCTCCCCCCTCCCTCTAACCCCTTCCCCCCTCCCCCCTCCCTCTAACCCCTTCCCCCCCCGTCCCCTCAGAGTGCGAAAGCCCCCGGGACTGCGCGTGGGTCGCCCAGGAAGGCTTCACGGACGCTGACGGAACCAGCTACAGGGTCATTCCGAGCGGCGACTCCGGAGATCAGCCCCTTATGGTGAGTGTTCGGGCGGGTCGGGGCGGGTCGGGTCAGGTCGGGGCAGGTCAGGGAACCTCGGGTTAGGTCGGGGAATATCGGGTTAGGTCGGGTCAGGTCAGGGAACATCGAGGAAGAAAAGGGTGAATAGAAAGAGAAAAGAAGAAAAAAAAGTGAAAGGATAAAAAAAGAAAGAAAACGGAAAAATATAAGAACAAGAATCAAATAAAAAAGGGGAAACGAGAAACGAAATAAAACACAAACTGCACGACGATAACGAGGAAGAGAAAGGGAGAAGGGTGACTTCCCTAAGGACACCTTTCACTTTCTTTAGAGCTTGTTATTATTATTATATTATATTATACATATAATATTGTATTCTTGCAATGATGATGAAACCGGATTGGTTGAATTTGAATTTCTGCTGTCAGGTCCCCCAGAGCAGGATAGAATCAACCCTTCACTCGTTATATTGCATAGCACCAAAATGGGTATAACACAATGGACGTTATATATATATATATATATATATATATATATATATATATATATATGTATATATATATATATATATACACACACACACACAAACACACAAGCAAACACTCAGACACACATCCACACACACACACACACACAC
>NW_027213542.1:7500-10000 GCF_042767895.1 Penaeus vannamei | reverse complement strand
ACACTTTCTCCTGAAGTCAAGAAATCAATTTTCTTTCTACCGGGCCCACACTTTCTCCTGAAGTCAAGAAATCAATTTTCTTTCTACCGGGCCCACACTTTCTCCTGAAGTCAAGAAGTCAACTTTCTCTCTACCGGGCCCACACTTTCTCCTGAAGTCAAGAAATCAATTTTCTCTCTACCGGGCCCACACTTTCTCCTGAAATCGAGAAATCATTTTTCTTTCTACCGGGCCCACACTTTCTCCTGAAGTCAAGAAATCAATTTTCTTTCCACCGGGCCCACACTTTCTCCTGAAGTCAAGAAATCAATTTTCTTTCTACCGGGCCCACACTTTCTCCTGAAGTCAAGAAATCAATTTTCTTTCTACCGGGCCCACACTTTCTCCTGAAGTCAAGAAGTCAACTTTCTCTCTACCGGGCCCACACTTTCTCCTGAAATCGAGAAATCAATTTTCTTTCCACCGGGCCCACACTTTCTCCTGAAGTCAAGAAATCAATTTTCTTTCCACCGGGCCCACACTTTCTCCTGAAGTCAAGAAATCAATTTTCTTTCTACCGGGCCCACACTTTCTCCTGAAGTCAAGAAATCAATTTTCTTTCCACCGGGCCCACACTTTCTCCTGAAGTCAAGAAATCAATTTTCTTTCTACCGGGCCCACACTTTCTCCTGAAGTCAAGAAATCCATTTTCTTTCTACCGGGCCCACACTTTCTCCTGAAGTCAAGAAGTCAACTTTCTCTCTACCGGGCCCACACTTTCTCCTGAAATCGAGAAATCAATTTTCTTTCCACCGGGCCCACACTTTCTCCTGAAGTCAAGAAATCAATTTTCTCTCTACCGGGCCCACACTTTCTCCTGAAGTCAAGAAATCATTTTTCTTTCTACCGGGCCCACACTTTCTCCTGAAGTCAAGAAATCAATTTTCTTTCTACCGGGCCCACACTTTCTCCTGAAGTCAAGAAGTCAACTTTCTCTCTACCGGGCCCACACTTTCTCCTGAAGTCAAGAAGTCAATTTTCTTTCTACCGGGCCCACACTTTCTCCTGAAATCGAGAAATCAATTTTCTTTCCACCGGGCCCACACTTTCTCCTGAAGTCAAGAAATCAATTTTCTCTCTACCGGGCCCACACTTTCTCCTGAAGTCGAGAAATCAATTTTCTTTCTACCGGGCCCACACTTTCTCCTGAAGTCAAGAAATCAATTTTCTTTCCACCGGGCCCACACTTTCTCCTGAAGTCAAGAAATCAATTTTCTTTCTACCGGGCCCACACTTTCTCCTGAAGTCAAGAAATCAATTTTCTTTCTACCGAGCCCACACTTTCTCCTGAAATCGAGAAATCATTTTTCTTTCTACCGGGCCCACACTTTCTCCTGAAGTCAAGAAATCAATTTTCTTTCCACCGGGCCCACACTTTCTCCTGAAGTCAAGAAATCAATTTTCTTTCTACCGGGCCCACACTTTCTCCTGAAGTCAAGAAATCAATTTTCTTTCTACCGGGCCCACACTTTCTCCTGAAGTCAAGAAATCAATTTTCTTTCTACCGGGCCCACACTTTCTCCTGAAGTCAAGAAATCCATTTTCTTTCTACCGGGCCCACACTTTCTCCTGAAATCGAGAAATCATTTTTCTTTCTACCGGGCCCACACTTTCTCCTGAAGTCAAGAAATCAAATTTCTTTCTACCGGGCCCACATTTTCTCCTGAAGTCGAGAAATCCATTTTCTTTCTACCGGGCCCACACTTTCTCCTGAAGTCAAGAAATCCATTTTCTTTCTACCGGGCCCACACTTTCTCCTGAAGTCAAGAAATCAATTTTCTTTCTACCGGGCCCACACTTTCTCCTGAAATCGAGAAATCATTTTTCTTTCTACCGGGCCCACACTTTCTCCTGAAGTCGAGAAATCAACTTTCTTTCCACCGGGCCCACACTTTCTCCTGAAGTCGAGAAGTCAATTTTCTTTCTACCGGGCCCACACTTTCTCCTGAAGTCGAGAAATTAATTTTCTTTCTACCGGGCCCACACTTTCTCCTGAAATAAAGAAATCCGTTTTCTTTCTAGTGAAGCGAATTTTATGAAACTAGCTATCCCGTCGGCCCAGTAAGAAGCAGACAGCGGCACTCGGGGAATGCACTCTCTCTCTCCTCTCGCTCTCTTCTCTCTCTCCTCTCGCTCTCTTCTCTCTCTTCTCTCGCTCTCTTCTCTCTCTCCTCTCGCTCTCTTCTCTCTCTCCTCTCGCTCTCTTCTCTCTCTCCTCTCGCTCTTTTGTCTCTCTCCTCTCGCTCTCCTCTCGCTCTCCTCTCGCTCTCCTCTCGCTCTCCTCTCGCTCTCCTCTCGCTCTCCTCTCGCTCTCCTCTCGCTCTCCTCTCGCTCTCCTCTCGCTCTCCTCTCGCTCTCCTCTCGCTCTCCTCTCGCTCTCCTCTCGCTCTCCTCTCGCTCTCCTCTCGCTCTCCTCTCGCTCTCCTCTCGCTCTCCTCTCGCTCTCCTCTCGCTCTCCTCT
>NW_027213541.1:55000-56658 GCF_042767895.1 Penaeus vannamei | reverse complement strand
CTGCACCGACACACCGACGGTCGGGAACGCGACGGTCGATTGGTCGGCAGGCTTGTGGTTGGTCGGGCAGGTCATCAACGCGACCTGCCTGGACGGGTACTACCTGCTGAGCGACGGCGCCTCCGTGCAGACGCTGACCTGCACGATGGACGGCTGGGAGACCAAACCCGCGTGCAAGATAGGTGAGGCGAAGGGGGATAGAAGGAAAAAGAGAAGAAGAAGAAGGAAAGAAGATGAAGAAATACATACACACGCAAACATGGACAACACACATACATACATAATGATTAAGAATCATTCTTCTAATAGGTGTACCTTAGAGAAACTGCAAGAGAAAGAAGAAATATGATAAAGTTCGAGAAGGGATTAAAAAAAGGACAATAAACTCTTTTAAAATTGGATTCTCCGAAAGCGACAACCCATTTTAAGAACCCCCTCTCTCCGAAAAAGATATTAAGGAAAATATATCTTTAAATTTTTTCCTTTTTCCCGTCTCCCCCCCGATCTCTTCCCCTCCCCTTTGTTTCCCCCGTACACCCCCTCCTCGCTTCCTTCCCCTACTCCATATCCCCACCACATACTCCCTCATACTCCCATTCCTCATCTCTCGCCTTCCCCTTCTCCTCCCTCCTCCTCACCCTCCCCTTTCTCTTTTCTCTTTCCCCCTTCGCCCCACTTCTCTCCTCTTCCCTGTCCCCCTCGCCCCTCCTCTTATCCCTACTTTTTCCCCATCGCCCCTCCTCTTTTCCCCTTCCCTCTCCCTCGTCCTTCCCCAACACCCCTCCTCCCCTTCTCACCCCATTTCCCCTTACTCCACAAACTCATTCCCCCTACCCAATAACTTCCCCTTTCCTCAATCCCATACACTCCCACTTCTCCCTTCCCCTTACCCATATCCTCTCCCTTCCCCCTACCTCCTACCCACCCCCCTTCTCCCCCCCTTCTCCGACCTCCTACCCTCCGCCTTCCGCCTTCCCCCTACCCAATACCCACCCCCTTCTCCCTTCCCCCGACCTCATACCCTCCCCCTTCCCCCCCCTTCTCCCCACCTCATACCCTCCCCCCTTCTCCCCCTACCCCATACCCTCCCCCTTCCCCCCTAACCCCTCCCCTCTCCCCTCCCCCTTCCCCCTTTCCTCCTATCCATACCCTCCATCTTCTCCCTATCCCATACCTTCCCCCTTCCCCCTAACCTTTCCCTCCCCTTCTCCCCACCCCATACCCTCCCCCTTTCCCCCTACACCCTATCCTCCCCCTTCTCCCCTACCCCCTACCCTCCCCCCTTCCCCCTAACCCCTCCCTTCTCCCTCCCCTTCCCCCTTCTCCCTATCCTCTCCCCCTTTCCCCTAACCCCTCCCCTCTCCTCCCCTTCCCCCTTCTCCCTTCCCCCTAACCCCTCCCCCCTCCCTCCCTCCCCCCCCAGCGTGCCCCGACCAGCCGGACTTCGGCGTGGCGAACTCCACCTGGACGGCCCGCCTGTGGCTCGAGGGCGAGACCGTGGACGCCACCTGCGCCGAGGACCACCTTGACGCCAACGGGAACGCGCAGCAGACGGTCGAGTGTGCGGAGGGCGGCTGGCGCGACGCTTCGCCCTGCATGTACGGTGAGCGACTGCCGGGCTCCGCGGGTCGTTCGGATGCTCGTCTGTTGTTCATTGC
>NW_027213541.1:40000-42500 GCF_042767895.1 Penaeus vannamei | reverse complement strand
CCTCAGGAGGGATGATTCCTCCGCCGAGAGAGGATCTTCTCCTGTCGCAGATCCGGTTCGTGTGGTCGGTCGGAGGCGCGGCCGGGGGCGCCGTGTTCTCCGCGCCCGACGGCAGCCGCGCCTTCAGAGTTGACCTTGAGAATGGCATGCCGACGCGGCGCACCAAGGGGCTCAAGAGGATCAACATCGCGTGGAAGACAAAGGCCAACAGGCTGTCCAGAAAGACGATCTTCCTCCCCGCGGGAGCGAGAGACGTCGAGGCTCACTACGTCTACCAAGGTCCTCCGGCGCAGGACGCACGTGAAGGCCCTCCTCCCGAAGATGAGGCTGTGGAGGAGGTTGCTGCTGCTGAGGGTGTGGCTGTGGAGGAAGTTGCTGCTGCTAAGGATGTAGCTGGCGATCCAGAAATCGCTCGTCTCTACGGCATCCATCCCCCGCAGGGGCAGCGCTTCACAGACACAGGTGTTCCGCTCGTCGACATCGGGTCCTTTCTGCGTGACGGAATGAAATGCATCGGCGAGGGAGCTTACAGCTTTGTGTATGCCATCAGTCGACCCGGCTTGCCTCCTGTGTGCGTGAAGAAGTTCAAAAGACCATTCCGCCGGTACCACTACGAGGAGGCCGAGACTCTGCACGCCCTGAGAAAGGTTCCTGGACTTCCCAGGCTGGTGGGGCTGTCTCCCTCCCCCGCCGCGGTGGTGATGACCTACCACGGGCCCCTGGAATTCCATAAGTGGATCTGCAAGCACTTCGACCTGGACGAGTACCTCGAAATCCTTCTGGCCCTCAGCACCATCCTGCACGGCCTCCACACCGCGGGCTTCACGCACAACGACCTCAAGGGCGACAACGTAGTCGTCGACAGACGCAACGTGCCGACCCTGATTGACGTGGGTCTTGTGTCGTTCATCAACAGCCGCCCTTATAGGTACAACGCGACTAAGAAAACACGCCACCTCGAGAACGTGCGTGCGAGATAACACGGCCACTTGGCCCCCGAGATCTACCGCGGAGGGAGAGCTCAACCCAGCGCCGACGTCTACTCCTTCGGCAAGATCCTGCACAGGACCTTCTAGATGGTCAACCACGAGTGCGTCCCTGAGCTCATGTTCGTGATGAGGGCGAGCACGAAGCCCAAACCTGAGCTTCGCCCGGAGCTCCCGCAGATCACGTCGCTCCTCGCCCGCGCGATCAAGGAGCGGCAGGCCAGGCGGGGCGCGGGCGGCAAAGGCGGCGGCTGGCTGAGGCGCTGAAGCCTGCCCTGCCCAGCACCTTAGAGCCTTGAAGTATTGTCTTCAAGAAGCAGCCTACTAAGGCCTGCCTCCCCACGGCCACCAATGCATCCCAAGGCGCGTCCACATGCCGGTTGGCCATGACGTCGTCCCTTTAGAGCCTACATACACGCACAGTGTGTCTATGCGTGTATGTAGGCTCTCTCTCTCTGTGTGAATACTCTCTGTGAGTGCATTATGTATACATACACACAGTGTGTGTCTGTGCGTGTATGACGGCTCTATCTCTCTCTCTCTCTGTGAATACTCTGTGAGAGTGCATTATGATGTATACATACACACTTGTGTCTGTGCGTGTATGACGGCTCTATATCTCTCGGTGACTACTGTGAGAGTGCATTCACATGTGTGTGTCTGTGCGTGTATGTAGAGAAGAGAAGAGAAAAGAGAGAAAAGAGAGAAAAGAGAGAAAAGAGAAAAGAAGAAAAGAAGAAAAGAAGAAAAGAAGAAAAGAAGAAAAGAGAAAAAGAAAAGAGAAGAGGAGAGTGTATGTATACATGTGAACACTCTCACAGTGTATTCACAGAGAGAGAGAGAGCCTACATACACGCACAGACACACACACTGCGTGTATGTATACATGTGAATGCACTCAAAGAGAAGAAGAAAAAAGAGAAGAGAAGAGAAGAGTGTGTATGTATACATGTGAATGCACTCACAGAGTGTATTCACAGAGAGAGAGAGAGAGAGAGAGACTACATACACGCACAGACACACTGTGTGAAATGTATTCACAGAGAAATGTATTCACACATGCACGCACAGACACACACACTGCGTGTATGTATACATGTGAATGCACTCTCAAAGTGTGTATGTATACATGTGAATGCACTCTCAAAGAGAAGAAAAAAGAGAAGAGAAGAGTGTGTATGTATTGTGAATGCACTCTCACAGAGAGTGTATTCACAGAGAGAGAGAGAGAGAGACTACATACACGCACAGACACACTGTGTGAAATGTATTCACACAGAGAAATGTATTTACACATGCACGCACAGACACACACACTGCGTGTATGTATACATGTGAATGCACTCTCAAAGAGAAGAAGAGAAGAGCCTACAAACACAACAGACACACACACACTGTATATATATATATATATATATATATATATATATATATATATATATATATATATATATATATATATATATATATATATATATATTATATATATATACAGTGTGTGTGTGTCTGTTTGT
>NW_027213541.1:17500-22500 GCF_042767895.1 Penaeus vannamei | reverse complement strand
GAATCTGAAAAAAAAGAAATAACCAGCACAAAAGACAAAAGAAAAAAAAAGAAAGAACGAAAGAAAAAAAAAAAACAGAACGAACGTAATATTAGGATGGATATTTAAAGAAAACAAAAAGAAAAGTGAAAAGAAAAGAAGGAAAAATAAATCTGTACAAAACGCAAAACAATTATCCAAAACATTATAAAAAAAAAATCAACGTTATGTAATGAAAGCAATAATCATCTCACAAAGTCTTGGCACTAGGTCACGTCACCCCCCTCCCCCTCCCCCCCATTCTTTGTGTATCTTCAGTCGGCCAAGATTACGTCACATCTAGGTCACGCCTGTACCCTTAATGCCGTCTTTGGTTATTTGTAGTGCCATCTGTGTTTACTATCAGTGCCACCTGGGATGCCATGTAGTGTCATTTGTGTGTTTACGAAAAGGCACTGTGTTGTTTTTTTTTCCTTGAAGCGGAGACAGTGTTTCTTGTGCAGTGTAATGGGGTTATTACGTGTCTCTGAATAGTGCTTTTGTGTCCCGTGTATATCGTGTGTTATTTTTGTTGGCCTAAATACAACTAATATTTTGATTCAACGTTATTTGGAATGCATTTGTTAACTCTACTGGTCTTTTTTGCACTTATTATAGGATCAGTAACATTAACAATTATAATAATTACTATGAAAATGATCATAAACAGCAGTAACGCAAAATAAATTAAAAACAACCACAACAACTACAACAATTGTAATATTGATACGATGATGATAAAGATGGCAATGATTCTGATAATAGATACAATGTTGGCAGCTGGAATGATAACAGTATCATTAATAATAATGATGGTAAAAATGACAGTGATTTTGGTAACAATGAAAATAGTAATAATGATGACAATGAAATAATGATAACAAAACATTAGTAATAACATAATGATATTGCTAATGATGGTATTAATACTAAAACTGATGATAATTATAGAATTATAAGAATAATAACGTCACTGATGATAATTATGAAAATAAGAATAGTCACAGCAATTATAAAATATAGTAATAATGATAATATAGAGTAACAGCAACAGCAGTAATAATAAAAACAACAATTACAACAACAACGGCAATAATATCATCACTAGCAAAAACAATAAATACAACCACAATAATGGTAGGAATAACAATAATGATGACAGCAATGAACTACTTCTACTACTACTACTACTATTACAACGACTACTAATACCACAAATACTATTATAACTACTACTACTACTACTACCACCACCACCACCACCACCACCACCACCACCACCACCACTACCACTACTACCACTACTACTACTACTACTACTACTATTACTACATACTAACTATTAATACAGCACTTATCATCACTTCTACAACCATGATCTATGACACCAAATTTGACATCAATGGTCTTTAAATGATACCATGACCTTACGTAATTGAACTTTGCTCGGCAGATGATGATGATGATGGTAACAGGAATAATAATATTGGTTATACGAATAGCAATAACTGTGAAGATTATATTAGTAATAATAAAATGGGAATGAAGATATTAGAAATGATAATTATAATGATAATATCAGTCATGACTATAATAACAAAGACGATGACGATACTAATGATAACGATAACATTTACAACAAATTGCAAAGATGAGAACACAATCACTAAAGTAATGATAACTAAAATAACATAATGTGACAAACAACAGAAAAGAAAAAGAGAACAAGTACCATAAAAATACTCCCTTTTTCTGCAAGCATTCTTTGCGTAACTGAACAGCATCTCCTCGAAACCTAGAATGACAAGTGAAAAAAAAGGTTTAATAAAAGGGACCTAAACAATGCTACAGGTAATAAAACAACTGACAGGTGATCAAAGGGTGATAACCAATTGAAAGAAGAATGCATGGTATGAAGTGTGGTTTTGAAGATAAGGGTACTTGGGTCTTTAAGGTCTTTGCGACATCGATAAGAGGCGGTGATGTGAGGTTATTTTATGCTTAATCGAGCTCGAGCAGTGACAGAAGAAAGAAAAAAGAGGAAGAGAGAGAGAGAGAGAGCGAGAGAGAGAGAGAGAGAGAGAGAGAGAGAGAGAGAGAGAGAGAGAGAGAGAGAGAGAGAGAGAGAGAGAGAGAGAGAGAGAGAGTGAGTGCGAGAGAGACTGTAAGATATAGTTAAGGGCTAATAGGTACCATGGTTGTTAATGCGTAAGTGTGTGTGTAGCTATAGATACCTATACACATATGTTTACATGGTAAACATATTATATAATTATATAATCATAACCATGATTTTTTTTCTTTTCGTCTGCGGGTAAAGGTGACAAATTAGGGCGACTGGTAATACTTATTACAGTACCGATAGGGTTTATAACTGAAACAACGTGTGTAAAAACAAACACTCAGAGTAGAGAAAATGTGAATACGGGAAGAGAAATATAGAATAAAGTTAAAGGTTAGTGTTTGGTGTAATGCTTGTGTGTCTGTTGGGGTCTATGCAGCTATAAGCGCATATGTACATATAATTATATACGTTTTATATATGAATATTTATTTTCTTTCTTTTGTCTATCAGTAAAATGCATTAACGCAACTGTCAATAACTTTGGTAATTCTGATAGGAAAAGTTTGTCATCGTTTCGATTTTAACTAAAATTTGACAGGGGAGGAATGTTTCTCGTGGGAGAAAGCTACCCACGGGTCTCTCCCCCGGGGTTAAAGGAGAGCATGTCCTAACCCCCCCTTTCCCCCGCAGGATGGGGTACCTGGCATGTCCCGTGTGCGAGCGGGAGTCCCTGGTCAACGTGAGCGACCTCCAGCAGCGAGTCGCGACCGCCCTCATCCGGCCTCTCTCCTGCCCCATCTGCAGCGCCTCCGTCAGCGGGCTTCAGGCTTTCCACCACCACCTGGCCGCCCATCTTCCTAACCAGCACAACCCTTACGCCGACGCGACGCCGCCCACGCCCCTGCACAATGTGTCGGGATACACGCCCACGCACTCGCCCGACGCCATTCCGAACCTGGAGCACCTGGAGATCAGCGACGGCGCAGGATCGCCTCGCAGCCCCTCCGTCGGGGTCCGGAAGGCGCCGGAGGAGCGGGAGTGCACGGTGGAGCGGTCAGCGTCCTCGAAGTCCCTGCAGGAGCTGAGCCCCGCCCCGGCGCAGGAGCACGCGAGCAGCAACTGCGACCTGTGCGGGCTGGTGTTCTCGTCCGAGCACTTCCTCAGGATCCACAAGGACATCATTCACACCAAGAGCGACTTCTTCGACGTGTCGTGCAAGTTGTGCAAGGAGAAGTTCAAGGACTTCGAGGCGTACCGCCAGCACGTGCGCGAGAGCCACAGCGACCGCCGCTACATCTGCGACCAGTGCCCCAAGACGTTCAAGATGAAGGGCAGCCTGCTGGTGCACACGCGCATGTTCCACGACCCTTGCTCGCCCGGCAAGTGCCAGGTGTGCAGCAAGACCTTCACCACGAAGGCCCGCAAGGAGCTGCACGAGAAGCGCTACCACGGCATCGGCCTCGAGCACCTGTTCGCGGCGGGCAAGGCGTCGCCGCCGTCACCGTCCTCCCGCCAGCAAAGGGCGGCGAGCTCCTCCGCCCTTGGGGACGCCAAGAACTGGCTGGAGACGCTGGTGACGGAGAACAAGTCCATGGGAGACGCCTCGCTCAGGATGCACGAGCAGGCGGGGCAGCCCTCGCCCGGGCTGCCCTTCCCTCACCCGTCGCCGACGCAGCTGCAGTTCCCGGCGACGCCCGGCCTGAAGATGCAGCAGCAGTTCTCCCTGGCGGAGCACCCGCTCGACCAGGCGTTCGGGGGGCACGAGCACGGCGACATGCTGGGCCGCGACGAGCAGTTGCACCAGCCGATGGCGCTGGACCCCGCTGACGCCCTTCAGCAGGACCCACAGGCCCTCCGACGGGGGAGGGCCAGGGACGCGCAGCCCAGCTGGGCGGCAGAGTGCCAGCCGCACCTGTTCGGCCAGGACATGATGCAGGCCAAGATGTCGCCGGAGGGCCATGCGTCGCCCTTCAGGCCGAGCGTCGCGCCGCCCGCGCAGGCGCTCCCGCCGCACGCCTTCCCCGGCGGCCGCGCCGGCGTGGACTGCACGGAGTTGAAGCAGGAGAAGCTCTCGCTGTCGGCGCCC
This sequence comes from Penaeus vannamei, assembly GCF_042767895.1. NCBI lineage: Eukaryota > Metazoa > Arthropoda > Malacostraca > Decapoda > Penaeidae > Penaeus > Penaeus vannamei. The sequence continues at coordinate 18,331 of NW_027213541.1, read as the reverse complement.
TCGTGCTCGGAGGCGAGCGTCTCCCGCATCGTGGGCGGCCACCCGCAGCAGAGCCCCGTGGCGGTTGTGTCGCCGCAGCCGCACAAGTCCGAGACGCCGCCGGCCGGCGTTACCGACCCGCCGGCGGCGCCCGCGGAGGCGCGCAGGAACAGCTTCCCGCTCATCGGCCTCGGCAAGGCCGCCCTCCCGCCCGCCGACGCGACGCGTCTTCACGCCGGCAGCTACGTCAGCGAGTTTTCCCTTGCGGGCTCCGGCGCCATGCCCGTGTCCCCCGGGCCGCCCGCGTGCCCGGCGGGGGACAAGGCGCTCGGCCCCTTCCCGGCGTCGCAGCCGCTCCTGTACCAGCCGGGCCACGCCAGCCTGCACGTGGCCAGCTACAGCCCGGGCCTCGCGCTCATCGGCGGCGCCCACGACTCCAAGGTGGGCGTGCGAGTGCCGCCCATCGTCATTCCCGCCGCGCAGATGTACGCGGGCGACAAGCTGAAGGAGTCGCCCGACAGCCCCGGCCACATGGCGAAGGCGCTGGACGGCGGCGGCGCCCCGGACGCCCCGCCGCCGCCCGAGGCCGAAGCCGTCGACGCGGCGGCGACGCGGCCGCAGGAGTCGCCCGGTGAGGGAAGGCCCGACGGAGGGCGCTCCCGCCCCGGCGCCGCGGGGGGCAGCACCGCGTCGTCTTCCAAGAAGGTAACACGGGAGGGCGAACGGGGGGGGGGGGGGGGTGGGTGTTGAGGGGGCATTTATCTGTTTGCGTATTATTTTGAGTGGCTATGTTTGCAAACATACATGCATACATTCATAAATGTATATTGCATACATACGCATATATATATA
>NW_027213541.1:2500-5000 GCF_042767895.1 Penaeus vannamei | reverse complement strand
CCCCTCGGCGACGTCCAGGGCAGGGGGGTCGCAGGGCAGCCAAGACCCGCTGTCCATGGCCTTCCTGCACGCCCTGGTGGACCCCCAGCAGGCGCGCCTCCAGGGGGACTGCCGGCCGCACGTGTCGCTGCCCCCCGAGGCGCTGCCCTTCCCCAGCCTGTCCCCCGGGGCCATGGACGCCGACATGGAACACGATAGCTTTCTGACTAATCTCTTAATGTAAGGTCTGTTGTTCCAGTTAGCCATTAACCAAGGTACAAATTAATCTCTTATTTGATGTGTTTCGCACGTAGCAAGTCAGTTGTTGCAACTGTGCAATGTTTAATATTGAAAGGATTGAAGCCAAACATAAAACCGCGATGTGAAATATCTCAGCGATGCATACTAATCACGTCGAATGACCTCACTGTGACTATATATATTGTATGAAAGTTTATTTATAATAAAAGAGTAACAAGGATGGAGGAGTTGTTAATATAACCCAGATCTCCAGGCTTCCGCGCTTCAGCTCAGCGAATAACGCCAATAACACTATTCAAGGAAGGGCCTAAAACGCACTTAATCGAATAAAAATTAAACTACAAAAAAAGTCCATCTTGTATACACTTAATAACGAGATAATATAATCTCGTAGACACTTTCTAACACATCCAGAAAAAGGTAAAAAAAAACATCATATCACGTACATCAAGATATAAAAAGACAAAGTTACTATTATTGCATATTTATTCCTAATATACATATCTAATGGTATCACTTGAGAGAGAGAGAGAGGGAGGGAGAGAGAGAGAGAGAGAGAGAGAGAGAGAGAGAGAGAGAGAGAGAGAGAGAGAGAGAGAGAGAGGAGAGAGAGAGAGAGAGAGAGAGAGAGAGAGAGAGAGAGAGAGAGAGAAAGAGAGAGAGAGAGAGAGAGAGATTGAGTGAGTGAGTGAGTTACAGAGAGAGAGAGAGAGAGAGAGTGAGAGAGAGTGAGAGAGAAAGAGAGAGAGAGAGAGAGAGAGAGAGACAGACAGACAGACAGAGAGAGAATGAGAGACAGAGCAGACAGACAGGGAGAGAGAGAGAGAGAGAGAGAGAGAGAGAGAGAGAGAGAGAGAGAGAGAGAGAGAGAGAGAGAGAGAGAGAGAGAGAGAGAGAAGAGAGAGAGAGAGAGAGAGAAAGGAGGGAGGGAGGGAGGGAGATAAATAGATAGATAGAGAGAGAGAGAGAAAGAGAGAGAGAGAGAGAGAGAATTCCCAACGTAAAAAAAATACTTCAAAATCTACGTTAAAATAAATCTTATTATAACCCCCCCCCCTTCCCCTCTCCTCTGACAAGGCTTATACTAATTATTTAAGTATTTTCTGAAGGCTTAAGGATCTATCAACGTTGAGCGAAAGATGATCCAACTCCTCATTAAAGACTTGATAAAAAGGGAGAAAAAATGATCAGCTGTTTGCGACCGCCGGTCTCCCAGCTGACTGATCCCAGGGGGTTGCAGGCTAGTGTTTTTTTGTTTGTTTATTTTTTATTTTTATTTTTTTGTTATTTCTGATGTGCATATTCTTCTTCTGTCTCTTCTTCCTCTTCCTCTTCTTGTTATCAATACTGATTTATCGTGATTTTAAAATTTATTATATTATTATTACCATTATCGCTATGATTGTCTTTACACATGCTCATTATTTTTTATATCCGTTTCATTAGCATCTTTACTATTGTTGTTATTATTTCTGTCATCATTATTATGATTATCATTAACATTATTATTAATGTTATTATTATCATCATTATCATAAACATCGTCATTATTATCCTTATTGTTATCATTATCATCATAGTCATTATTACTATCATTATCATTATTGTTATTATTCTTATCATTAGTATCATTATTATTATCATTATCATTATTATTATTATCATTATCATCATTTTTTACTTTTATCATTATTATCATTATCATATTTGTTAACATCATTATCATTATCATAACTGATATTATCACAATTACCAATATCATTATCATCATTATTATCATTAAAACTATAATTATTTTTATCAAAATAATGTTTATAAGAACATTATTTATATCATTACCTCTTTTATCATTTTCCTTATCATAAATCATCATTTTGAAGATATCTCAGTCACCTAAAATTATTCTCACATTTACTATCACGGTTACATAACGGCATTATAAATTCATTGATTACCTAATTACCTAATTACCATTAACAGCATCTAAGGGAAGAGCAGGAGAGATAATGACTTTGCTTAATAAGGATTGCTTATTAATTGTTTGATTTTTATGATGGTCATAATGTAAAAAAATAAAAGAAAGAAAGAAAGCAAGAAAGAAAAAAAATATATATATCATAACCAAAAAGGAAAGAAGAGGATAATGGATGGTGCAGAGAAATAATGGGAACAATGAAAAGAAGATGAGGAAGAAGAAATGGAAGAAGAAAAGGAGAAGAAAGAGAAAAAGAAAGAAGAGGACGAAAAAGAAGAAGAATGA
>NW_027213540.1:20000-25000 GCF_042767895.1 Penaeus vannamei | reverse complement strand
TTCACTCTAATAACTAATTTCACTCTCAATCTAATCATTGATACCACTGGAACTGTTACTTACGACCAATTCCTTTGCTGTATCCACTGAACATTAAAATAAATAAATAACTAATTAATATTCGCTAGCGACAAAGCATAATGGCACGTTCTTGCTTCCATTTCTCAGCCGTTTTTTTTTTTTTTTTTTTTTGTACACGGGAGGACAGGAACGACTCATCTCAATTAACATAAACCAATAAAAAGAAATTTAACAATTACGTTAATACACTTATCAAGCATTACAATCTATAATGACAGGGTTAAACACGACTTTAAATACCTGCACTGAGCCTACCTGTACACGGGAGGACAGCAACTACTCGTCTGACGAGAATGGCTGAAATAACAGTTATTGCTTCCCCCCAAATGAATTATTAACATTTAAACAAACAAACCATTTATAAATTATTATTACAATTTAATCTATGTGTTATAACACTAAATTTTACCATTTTGATATGCCTTTAGGAAGATAAAAATATGTAAACAAATGTTTCAGTGATGTATATACATCTTTGAAATTAGAATCAACGCATCTTTTTAGATGTCGAATAAAAAATGTTCTCGACATATATATATATATATATATATATATATATATATATATATATATATATATATATGTATGTATGTATGTATGTATAAGCATAAAGAGAGAGAGAGACACACATACACATGTATATATGTTTTTCAAGATTCAGATAACATTTCATTAGGGGAAGTTATGACAAAACTTTTTTGTTTAATGAATATTTACAAATATTTGCATCAATAGCGCACATTTTTGTGTATGTGTGAGAGAAAGTCCGAAAGTTAGAAGGAAAAAGAGATAAACAGTATACATTATATGATCGCAAAAAGTTTTCTAATTTACGTATTAATTTCAGATTTCTGGAAGATTAATTATTCATTTAGGATTCTTACAGTAACAGCATCAGTGAACTCGATTTTTTCTTTCTCTCTTTGTTTGTTTCTTACTTTTTCTTTCTTTCTTTGTTTCATATTTTAATTCGATTTTTTCTTTCTCTTTCATTGTTTCTTTTTCTTTCTTTGTTTATTTTCTTTGTTTCTCTTACTTTTTCTTTCTTTGTTTCTTACTTTTTCTTTGTTTGTTTCTTATTCTATTTGTTTCTTGCTTTCTTTCTGTTCCTCTCTCTTTTTCTTTCTTTCCGTACATTAGGAGTAATTACATTTGTTGTATCCCAAACCTCAATTTCCAAACCTACTTGTTCGATTGTTTGGCTGTGAAACATTACACTACAGCAGTATCGCAATATTTACACTGGATTCCAGAGACACGTTGAAAATCCATGATTTGGTATCCCTCTGGATGAAGCCTCTTTGTCTTACTCTATGTCTGTGTCTTTCCTTTGTCTTACTCTATGTCTGTGTCTTTCCTTTGTCTTACTCTATGTCTGTGTCTTTCCTTTGTCTTTGTCTATGTCTTTGTCTTTCCTTTGTCTTTATCTATGTCTTTGTATTTTAGTGAAGAAAGTACAAGACCTCCATTCACGATCTTAATATAAATAATTGAAGTGAAATCTCTGACTCAGACGACAATGCATCTTTGTGTACCTCACACACTAAAGTTTCTTTTCGTCCTTTAAGATTGAAATGAAGCTTGTATCTCGTGTAAAAAAGAATAAATTAAAAAAAAATACACTTCTGGGAAAATAAGAATAGAAATAATAAAAAATTGAAACATTTCTTACTTGAACGAGAGGAAGGACATGGTGGTAGTATGTGCTGGGGACTCACGCACATCACGTGTACTTTGTTTTAATTTTAACCCTAATAATTTTCACAGAGCACCAGTATTTCACGGAGGAAAAGTCATAGAGTGGCGACTGAGGCATTCAACACCACGCCACTTTGCGTGTTTTGAAACTGATCCATGTCAGGTCTTTTAAATAATAGACATGCAGGTTGATTTTTTTTCGAGACAATTTTGTGGTAGGAAAGCTACTTTTTTATAGAGTCGTCTTATCATATGAGTACCAAAAAAGAACGGAGAAAATGTCTGAATATGTGTATGTATGCATGTGTGTGTGTTTGTGTTTGTAGCTATTTCAATACGGGAGAAGAGTTAAGCTTAAAGGAGCTTATTTCAGTTATCTTAACTTTTTAAACTGATGCACATTTTTACACACAGCGTTATCAGGGATATTGTTCTTTGTTTCAATAGTTCTGTTTTGAAATGTTAACTTAGATGGCTCTTCATTTTCGGCTTTATTTTAAACTATTTGGGAAAAAAGATTAATCTTACTGTGACATATTTACACAGCATAATTATGTCGCACCTGTTCCTTGTTTAATGTAAGTAGTAAGTTTTCTAGTGGCTATACTTTGAACTCTTTCCATTTTGTCAATATTTTTTTTTTTTTTTTTTTTTTTTTGTATGGGCTGCAAACCGCTGCACAGTACCCTAGAATAAGTCTTAAGATGTTTGAAATTATATTCTTTATCTTAGACGAATGCCATCTTCATGTTTGCAATCACTTCTAACTGATGGAACTTTTCATCCATATAGTCACGTGGGCTGAAGTTCTTGGTTATGATTATTTCAAAGACCTTTCCCTATCTGTTGTTTTTAATACTGAATCTCTTAACTTGTCTTAGTATAGAAGTCGATTTTCATTTTCACCGAACCTGAGTACATGGCATTTGTTGATGTTGATTCCATTTTACAAGTTCAAGTCTACAGGAATAGGTTCTCGATATCACTCTGGAGGCATTGGCCTAATACTTCGTCTATAGCCATTCTGTATATTTTCATTTCGTCTGCAAACATATTCAGACAGCTTCTTGGGATTATGTTTTGGCCGTAGTTCACTTTTGGAAATAAAAATGGTGCCAAGATTCAGCCTTGAGGTACTCTTTTAGTTACGCGTCTCAATGGAGAATGTTTCACTCTCTAATTACTGTTATAATTTGTCTTTCATGTAGAAGTCTATTCAAGTGGTTTGTATTTCACTCTACATGGGTGTAACAATTTCTGCAATAGTCCTATGTTTAATACCTTATCAAACCCCCTTTTCAATGTCTAGATATACACAGTCGACCCAGACCCTGCCAAGTAATATTTCAGACACACAATACCAAGCGAGATTTGTTACATGATCTACCTTTCAAAATGGCTTGTTTTACGTCTTTCAAGTATTTCAACTCACCGTTTTTTAACTATATATTATGACAACTAACATCATTACATTGGATAAAGAGACTGATGTATAGTTTAAAGGGTTTCACTTGTCGACACGTTTACATGAAGTTGTGCTTATGGCTAGTTTCCAAGTTTTTGGTAATTTTCTGTCTTTCTGAATTTTGGAATAAATTAACAGTAGAGATCTCTTCTTTCTGCTCAAGTCATATCTAACCCTTTTAGTATTCCTTTATTTCATGCTATTTTGAGTGTGATAATCTCGATATTCTGACTGACGTCTGTAAAGTCTCTTCCTATTTCAGAGTATGTGTTCTGAACAAATTTACACTGAAATTTCTTATAAAGGATTTCACACCTTTCTTTAATGGTCTAAACAATGTCTGCTAGCTTGATAACTTGATCTTTACTATTAGTTTACAAGTTACGTAGTTAAACAAGAACTTGGGTTGATTTGCGCAAGTGTTGATTATATCCAGGTGCGTCAGTACTGCCTCCCCCCCCCCCCCCAGTAAATCTCCGTTTGCCCACCTCAGGGTCTGTCTGGTATTGCTCCCACTCCAAGGGCCACGATGTTCAACTTTTTTTTATACTAAATTACTTTTATACTAAATTACACCCAAATAGGTCGGGCTATAGCTTACCCCGAGTTTATCGGAAGATGAACCTTTTACGTGTTTTAAAACCAGTGCAAGTATAAGAACCAAAAAAGATACTGTGAAAATATTTTTGTTGGTTCATATTGTTCTCGCATCTACTCTCATATACTATTTGTTTCGTAAGGTGTTTTGCAAAAGCTAATGGTTTCCGATACCTCCATGAGGATGTAATGCAAGTAGAACCTCACTAGTCTGGCTTTTCCGAATAAGTGGAATCTAGTTCATCTTCTATTTAATTTATTTAATGGTATTTTTAGCATTCATACCTTTTATATATACTGCCGGTTCTACTCTAAATATTTGTTATTTTGTAGGAAAATATATATAGCATATATAGAGGTGATTCATCCATATCCGATGGTAATAAAACAGCCTTAACCTCAGCAAGTCAGCCGTGGAAAACATTAAACAAAAATCCAGGTGGCATTACAACGGCTAAATCAACAGTCATAGAAACTTTCCCGAATCATCGAATTGCCGAAATATTGAATGCCGAATTAATGAAGCTCACTTTGTATGATCACTTTGCCCAGCGGTTACTTACTATGGGGGTCGAGAGTCACGGTCACTTTAATGCAGTAAAGTGATATATTTTCTTCATTTCTAAGATTAGGAAAAATAATCTGACCGGCAGACAATCGCACGCTAATTATAGACATGATATATTTATTTTCTTCTGAAAAATTGTCAGCTGTAGTATAATTCATAAAGATTTTGACAGCAAGATAGTGACGATCTCGAGTAGATATTTCCTACAAATACAACCATATGATTACTTATAAGGTCGTAGGCCGAGCTGTTGTATTAAAACTGAATATTGTTAGCCAGTTTGTTAAAATTATGCGAGGATATGCATATACACAGAAATAAATGCATATCTCTCTCTGACAGATATACATTTACCTATCTGTCTGTCCGGTAGATATGCATGTCTAGACTGATAGATGTGCATTTATTTTTGTGTATATGCCTGTCAGTATAATGAAAATTGATGGGTCGTGCCTCGCTCACTTTTAACAAACCGGCCCTGGAAAACGACTGCCGTGGAGGAATTCCTGACTGCATGTTGTTTATATTTAATTTTTCCAAGTGTTGTGTTTTATGTTGACTTTGGAATGGAAATCGGGGGATAATAAAGTA
>NW_027213540.1:7500-10000 GCF_042767895.1 Penaeus vannamei | reverse complement strand
GTGTCTTATATAAGTGAAATAACAGAACGAAAATAAAGGACTAACGAAAACAAAAGAAAATTCGGGTACTTTCTGAGAGCATTCCGCAGTTTCACTTCTTCCTTCACTTTATTTCTGATATCCTTCTTCAACACGCACTCGTTGTCAGAAGGTTGAGGATAAATAAGCACCTTTTCATTTTCGTTTTGAACTGATACTATTTTTCTCTCTTCGGAATACTGAGTTCCTTTCTATCACGAAATGAAACGATTCAACTGAGGATTTATAGATACTTTTCCCGGAATATCGCAATGCTTAGTGGGTTCAAATCAAATTCAGTGGGGTAGGTCATGGGTGTGTGTGGGTGTGTTTCTTTGTGTATGTGAATGTATGTGTGTGTGAGAGAGAGTGAGAGAGAGAGGGGGGAGAGGGAGTGAGGGAGACAGAGGGGGGGGGAGAGAGAGAAGGAGGGAGTGAGAGAACGAGGGGGAGGGAGGAAGAGAGAGAGAAAGGGGGAGGGAGGGAGAGAGACAAAAAAAAGAGACAGACAGACAGAGAATTGGAAAGACTAAGTGATTCTTCTGTCAATATACGAAAAAAAAATCTTTGTGAAACTTCAATATATAAAAGGATGTCTTATACTCTAGCGTTTGTCTTCGGGGATTTAGTCCACAAAGAAAAAAAATCATTTTACACCCGTGGTTACTGTATATTTAATAAACTTATTCGTCTCCCTTGAATCTAAGCAATTTGTTTTATTTTGCATTTTAGTCTTATGAAATTCATTGAAGATATATATACATATATATATATACATATATATATATATATATATATATATATATATATATATGTATATATGATAAAGCTCTCGCATCAACACGCGAGGACCAGTTTACATATAATTGGGAAAGAGATCTATCGTTTTGTGTATACTTTTGTGTATGGGAATCGTGTCATCGCTGAGCTAAATTTTTGTCTCGCCAAACTTCTATGATGAAATTCAACCATTGTACTACAGGGTAACGGTAGAGGTAAATGGCAATTAAAGTATTATACAAATGCAGTGACACACACGCACACATACGCATACAGACACATACACACACACACACACACACACACACACACATACACACACATACACATACACATACAGACACCCACACGCACACACACACACACCCACACTCACACACACACACACACATACACATACACATACACATACACATACACACACAAACACACACACACACACACACACACACACACACACACACATAGATAAGACTTTGGACACCGGTGAAAGAGAAGTCACGTGTGGTAAGCCTTTCGTGCATTTTTTTTCTTTCTTTCTTTTTTTTTTTTTTTTTTTTTTTTTTTTTACTATCAGAAAAGGAAAATAAAGTTGATAGAAGCAACAGTTAAAATGGATCTTGAAGCCAAAGACAGACAACCTGACAGCAGAATTTCCAAAAGATCACTAAGATAATTTAAATTTCAAGGAATCGGTGGAACATTTGCTCAGGAGTGCAACCATTTCTAGGAAGAATACTGAAAAATCTGTCAATGAAATTAGAGCACAAGGGAAAGATCGAAGGAGTAGAAAGCGAAATGGGAAACATTATCCATATGAAAATAAAACATCTACAAGAAAGCTTCGAGGAAGTAATTGCGGTACAAGATGTTGAAAAGGCAATTGATAGCAATTTACCAATCAGCCAGACCACCTATAAAAACGATCATGTAGTAATTAAATTAAAATACGGTCATCTACAAGGGGGAAATCATTGTAAAGCAAGGAATGGGATGTAAATTTTCGTTATAAAAAAACAAATATTTCTTAGGTTACCTTAACTGGGAAACCATCCTAGATGAAGATATTTCTGATGTACAATACTCGAAATTTTACGAAGCTTAGAAGCAAGGAATAGATAGCTTTTTTTACGAAAATTAAAAACAGACGCAAATGACCCAGAGTAACCACACGAAAAATGCAAGAAAAAGCGACAGTGAGTAGCTCTTATGGAAAGGTTCAGATGATGTAGATTGCAAGCAGAGTGTCAGAAATATAAAGGAGGAAGAAAAGGGTATACCATAAGAGACAAAAATAGAAATGGGTAAAATCGAGGTCATCAGCTTTTTCTAAGGGGAGAGGCGAGCGAAACGAACCAAAAAAAAAAAAAAAAAAAAAAAAAAAAAAAAAAAAAAACTGCTATTCTAAGGACATTCTTTAGTATTTTTCTTTTTTTTCTTTTTCTTTTTTTTTCTTCTTTTTTTACGGAGCGGACTTGGGCGGTCTGAAGTTGAATTGTGGGTCTTGGTCTTGACTTATAAATTGAAAAAGTCAGCGTCTTGGAATCTTGGCGTCTGAGAAGCGAACCTATTCATTACTCTTTAATCCTTTTAATATTTCAAAGCAGCCGTATCGACCGAGTGCCTGTTGGAGTAGTACCGATGTATTTTAGGGATGCAAAAGGAAAGATATTTAGATACTATTGTTGCCAAACGCGCGAAA
>NW_027213540.1:0-2500 GCF_042767895.1 Penaeus vannamei | reverse complement strand
AGAAGGACACATGTCGCATTCCCACACCAGAGCTCACAGCCTTCGTCGGGACTGCAACTGTCACAGTGCAATGTATGGGCAGCTGGATCATAATACTCCACCTAGCAAACCCATTACCATTTCTGCCAAGGAAGTGTGAGCGTGAATATCAAGAGTAATAAGTGCATGAGCATGCCCATGACAACAGAGAATGGAGCCGGGAGTATCCGGGTCATGTTCCAGACAGCGGGACTGAGCTTGAACTGCTCCAGCCTGCCTCCACTCTCCCTGCCCCTAAGGCCAGCTCTATTCCGAGGAGCCTCAGGGATATGACAGGCATCGACAATGGCTCCCGACTGCCATCATGGCTGATTGTGAGGCCGCCTCCTTCGCTCATGGAAACATCCCACTTCTTTTTCTGTTTTCTGGCGTGTCACTTCCGATCTATCTACTTTGGCCACCGGTTTGCTCGGAACTGCTACCTCTTTCTTTCATGTTTCACTCCAACAATTAAGGGAGTACTATAATTACTCTCTGGACACCCAAAATTTATTGCTCCAATTTTCTCAAGGTACTCATGCACTTTTCCCAATGGAATTCACATCACCACAGTTCTTCTAGACCTGCACGTACTGCTGTTTTTCTAACATACTTTGGTCTCACCTAAGCTTCCAAAAACCCAGTAAGTAGTTCCGAATCTTCAACAATACCTCTCCTAGGCGCTCTTTGACACCTCTACTATCAAAATACTTCAAAATGCACTTTCTTTTCTTCTTCAGTGAATGGTGTTCATATCCATCTCATACTCTTGAGCTGGAGGCGAAAAATTTTCTGAACACCAACTGTTTCCACTACTTTCCCTGAGCCATAGCCTTCTTTTGACAGGTTGGATACTCTTACTTTCCACCAGTTTCCCACTACATTTCGTCCACTGGTATTTTCTTTTAGTATCTTGCTGAGCCACAGAGGTACTTTGGTGCTTTATCAACAATCATTAGCTGTTCGTCATCACTTACATCAATATCAACATCGCTTTCTTCCATGTCATCTTTCACTATATGAAACAACCTGACCCTCCATGAACGGGTGCTGGACTTTTCTTCGAAAGGCTCTCTCATTCTCTTTCGTTGGCGACTTTACTTGCTGACATAACAACCTCCTGATTCAACCCGTTCAGTCCAATAGTGAGCTTGAGTTTTTTAGTCTTCTTTTTCGGTCTCTGAGGTGACTTCATCTTTCTTAGAACGGCAGCTGAGAGACAGGGGAGAAACTGTTCTTTTTCCTCTTGATTTTCTTGTGGTTTTCTTTCTTCCTCTTCTCCTGGAGACTTTTTGGGGGAGCTGGCAACGTTCTCATAATGCACAGGGTCTGCATTCCATCGGTTTCAATCACCCACTCCTCACCCACAGAGGGGAACAAAAACCTCAACGGACGAATGGGGGAAATCCTGAGCGTGCCATCATCAATACCAAGAGTCTTTTTGCTTTCTCCGAGTGCATTCCTGCTTCTCTTTGGTGACAGGGGGGTGGTTGTAACAGTGGTAGTTGCTGTCTCAATGAGTCCCAGTGGATCCTCCAGGTCTGTTGTAATGCAACCAGGATCAACGGGCATTAAAACATAGGAATGCTCTAAGCTCTCTGATTCTTGAATTACATTCACAGTCTCTGCCCATTTTTTGTGGAAGCTACGCACTTGTCCTGCAGTCTTGGTGGCTATGAAGTTTGAGATTCTATTCCAGTTGGGTCCAAAGAGTTCCTGTAATCAGAAAAAAAGGATGGTCAGTGTGGTCTTTTCCCATCAGCCACAAAAAACACTGAACAAGTAACATGTCTAAGAAACCTCCAGCAGTTTGTTTTTCTATTTTAACTGAAAAATATTTCTTTGCCATTGCATTACATACTTTTCACGTTTTATTTGTAATATCATCAAATGCAACCTATAATATCCTCTTTCATAGTTCTGAATTAAAAATCAATATTAAAATTATACATAAAACTCTAAGTTTTCCTATTCTCAATAAACTCACTAGACAGATGTTATATCCATAATATATAACTAAATATGATCCTGTTCTATACTTGGTTTGCTAGTCTAAAAGTTGGCTAGTTATTTAAACCGACTTTCCATAACACAATCGGCATCTGCTAATTAGTAACTTAAATTTCACGCTGCACATTAGGGGTAATCATTATCATCTCTCAAGTGACGAAGACTGTATTATAAACCTACTTACATTAATCTGGCACTTCTCAAAAAGAATTGATACATTTTCATGAAAAAAGGTATTTCACAATTTCTTAAAAGTAATCAAAGTATACTTACATCTATACAATAACAATATAAATAATAAATCTTTTAATATGATAGCATCTAAGGAGGCAATAACATTTCTCAAACATTCATACGTACAAACAGAAACGACTCTACAATAATTTAAAAATCTAATAAACGCCAGCAAGACTACGAAACCCATAGCTCTGCCCTCACCATGCCTTTGATAAAGAGATCCTTCTCGATCTCA
>NW_027213539.1:117500-121720 GCF_042767895.1 Penaeus vannamei | reverse complement strand
AAATAGAGAGAGAGGAGATGAAATACATAAATTCCCAACAGACGCCATTCATCCAGAGTGTTTACATGCACAGGAGTGCGTAAGGATCGCAGACGACCTCGGCGTCCTCTCACTTTTTAACTTACCCTCCTCTTCCCTTCTTCTCTCACGCCTCCTTATCCTCTATACCTTCCTTCCGCCTTTTTCTCTTACCACCCCCCTTCTCTCTCTCTCTCCCTCTCTCCTTCTCTCCTTTCCTTCCCCCCTCCTCCCTCCCTCTCTCCCTCTCCTCTAACACATATACATACAGAGCTCAGCAGCCATCAACATAAGGGCTTAAAGGCTAAACGTGAACTGTTATCACCGCGGCAGCGAAAGGGAAGGGGGTAGGAGGGGTAATGTATAGGAAGGGGAAGGAAAAGGGGAAGGGGAAGGGGAAGGGGAAGGGGCAGGGGAAGGGTAGGGCAGGATATGGGAAGGGGAAGATGAAGGGCGAGGGGAAAGGGGATGGGGAGTGTGAGTAGTAGGGTATGGAAGGGGGCTGGAGAGGGGGTTGGGGAAGGGGCAGGGAAGGGGGGGCATGAGGGATAGGAGAAGTGCGAGAGGAGAGGAAGGGAAGTGAAAAGGAAAGAAGGAAAACCCCCAACAACACCAAGAAAGAAAAGGAGAAAGAAGAGAAAGAACGGCAGACATAGGAAGAAGGAGAGAAAATAGAGACAGTTAACACACGTGGCCGCTTCGACGGACAGGAGCGGCTGGGAAAAGGGTAACAAGGGTAGGAGGGGGGAGGGGGAGGGGAGGAGGTGAAAGGAGAGAAGGAAGTGAAAAGGAGATAACATGACAAAAAAAAGTAATAACAGGAGAAGAAGAAGGAAGCATTATGAGAAGGGGCCTATTTACTCGACCGCCCGTGATCGATGACTCAACAAATTCAACGAATGCAAATGAAACATGGACACGAAAGAAAATAGAAGGCTAAACCAGAAAAAAGTAACCACGAAAAAAGAAAAAAAGAAAAAGAAAAAAATTAAAAACAGAAAACGAAGAAAATGGAAAAAAACTAAAAAAAAACTACTAAAAACAGAAAACGAAGAAAATTTAAGAAAAATAACAGCGAAAAAGAAAAGAAAAATAAGATCAAGAGAACACAACGAGAAAAAACACAGCAGCGGAGCCCCAGCCGAGAGAGAGAGCACCCGCGGACAGCCCGCAGCACCAACGCGACGACCCCCGAGCCGACCCTCCGCCGACCCTCCGCCCTGCCCTCAGTGTCCGCCGACGACGGACTGCCGAACCATCTCCCGCAGGCCGGCCGTCTGGCTGACCGTCTGGCCGTCTTCCGAGAGGTCTGGGGCGTGGTGTGTGTGTGTGTGTGTGTGTGTGTGTGTGTGTGTGTGTGTGTGTGTGTGTGTGTGTGTGTGTGTGTGTGTGTGTGTGTGTGTGTGTGTATCGTTTGGCGTTAATGTTTGCGTGTGCGAGAGAGAACACGCGTATGAATGCGTGCCTGTGCGTGTGCGTGTGTGTTGCACGCGCACGTGACCCGTGTCAAGACAGTGCTTGCGGCAAGGCCCTCGCCGCCCCGCTGCACGCGCGATCCCCAACTGCACGAGGGGGACGCCTGAAGGGGCGAGGGGAAGCAGAGGTAGGGGAGTTGGGGAGAGGGAGGGAAAGTGGGAGAGGGGTTCAGGGGGAAAGAGGAAGAGAGAGACGAGGGGGGGGGGGGCGAAAGGAGAGTTGCAATCAGCTGACACTCCCCCCTCGCCCTCCCCCGCCCACCTCCCCCCCGCCCACAAGCACCTGCAACGCACCCGCGCCGAAGATATTCCCGCCAGGTTGGCAGGTGCTGCCAGCCAGCTGACGCCTATCTGCTCCACATGTGCAACTTTAAGTACGACACGCCAAGACCTCCCCCACCTCCCCCAACCCCCTTACCCTCTCTCTCTCTTTCCCTCTCTCTTCTACTCTTCCTTTTTCCCTTTTCTTTCCCCTCTCACCTTCCTCCCCTTCGTTCTTTTTCACTCCCCTTTCCCCTTCCCTCTCTTCCCCTCTCGAGACCCCCTTCCCTCCTTCCCTTACTCACCCCTCTGGCACCACCTCCTCACCCCCTCCCTCTCCCTCTCCCCTCTCCAAACACGGCAAGAATATTCCCCAGTCAGCCATTGCTTCCGCGTCATTAAGTCCACGCAAAGTGCTTTTTCAGACCACCCTCTCACTCCCCCACCCCCTCCCCCTTCCCCCGGTCCTTAAGTTCCCACACGCACACAACCAATTAAATCCAATCATCACACAGGAAAGAGAAAAATCCTCCTCAAAAAAATAAAGATAAAATAAAATAAATAAATAAAGGAAATCTATAAAAGGAGATCCCCCGAATCCCCAAGCCCGTGGCGTCAACAGCGCCGTCGCGTAGGCATAGGCCACGCGGCAGACGGAATTAAAAAAAAAAAAAAGAAAAAAAAAAGAAGGACCTCCGCATGGCCGTCCGTATGACGCAACCTCAACCCCTCTCCCCCCTCCTGCTTGTCCTTTCCCCCCTTCCCTCCGTTCCCTCCCCCCTCCTCCTCCTCCTCCTCCTCCCAACCCCATCCTCCCGCACCCTCTCCATTCTACTCCCAGACACAGACGGGCCGGGCCACTAAACCTGGCCAGGAGGCCTGGTAGCGCCGCCACAATACGCAAGAGAGGAGAGAGAGAGAGAGAGAGAGCGAGGGAGGGAGACAGCGTGGAGGAGGAGGAGGAGGAGGTGGAGGAGGAGGAGAGACGAGTGAGCCAGACGGCAGGCTCGCGGTGGAAGGTTGGCAACCCTGATATACCAACTCCGGCACCGGCCTTGAGTACCACCCCGGCCCCCTCCCCGGCCCCCGCCCCCGTGCCGCCCACCACCGGTGTGTTTGTGTGTGAGAATCCACACATATGTACTCGCATATCCGGGGGCCTGGGCGACGTAGGCCTGCGCTTCCACCGGGCCCCGCCGGGCGCCGAGGGTCGCTTCCCTCCCGCCGCCCTCGCCAGCGCCTCACGCGACGCGCCCCTCCAAACGGGAGGGAATCTCGCATGTGAAGGAATCGCAGTGTGACGATCGAGAGTTAAGGTGGAGGGCCATCCCCGCCCCCGTCCGCCCCCCGCCCGGCCCCCTCCGCCCCGCCCCGCCCGGCCCCCGGCCTCCGTCGCACCCGTGCACGACCATATTTTGCATGTTTTCTCTTCGTGTAAAGAAGGCCCCGGCGATCTGCCACTCGGGGCACGCCGCGGGGGCCTCACCCCGCCCTTCGACGCCGCCGCCGCGCCGGATCAACGCGTATTATCACAGAAAATGGCAGAAAAGCCTCCGATGCCGGGTTGGCGAGGGAACTACTTGGCCGCGCGGAGGCCGCGGGAGGCGAGCGAGCCGCGGCTCCATCGCCGTCTCCAAGAGAAGGATAAACAGGTTTTGGCTTCGGGCGAGGCGAGTCCTACGAGGAGAAAAATGCCGGCCAGACATTTAAATTCCGACGGTCCTTTTTATCCCCGGTCTCGGAGACCGCCGTTCGGTCCGAGAGCACGGCGGCCGCCGACAAGCAGCTCCCGACCGCCAGATGCAACGAGCGATAAGCCAACACCACTCCGGAATGAACGACAGAAAAGCAAATAATAATACAAGTTAAAAATGCATCCAACTGACTGTCATTCATCCCGCCCCCCCCCTTCCTACTCCACATGCGGGAGACACACCGAAACACATCGGGGCGGCCGCAAGAAGCATTTCATGTTCTGTCTCTCCCTCTCTTTCTCTCTCTCTCTCTCGCACGTTGGACATTGCACAATTCGAGTGGCGGCGCGAGAGGAGGTGCGGCCCACTTCGGCGCTCGCTCGCTCGCTCGCTCTCTCTCATCTGTCTCTCACTCCCTTTCTCGCTCGTTTTGCACCCATTTCCCCCCTTTATTTGTACTTGGGGTTTAATATTCCTATCTGCTAAATTCTCCCCCTTCCTCCCTATTTTCTCGCTCGCTCGCGTCTCCTCGCAACCCAAGTAAAGCCGGATTCCTATCACAAATATATGAAAAACACGCGAAATAAAAATGATCCTAATCGCCTCTAATTCCATTTTATTTACCAAATCCGCCAGACCTATTTGACGGTCATCCGCCTCCCTCCCTCCCTCCCTCCCGCGAACCTGGATGCTGGCCTCCTTATCGCGATAGGTTCTCTCTTATCTCTTATCACAATTCTTTAAACCAAAAAAAAAGAAAAGAAAAAAACCC
>NW_027213539.1:95000-110000 GCF_042767895.1 Penaeus vannamei | reverse complement strand
TTAATTTCCTGTCACCCTTCCTTATCCTCCCCAATTTCTCTCTCCCCCTCCCCTTCCCTTCTGTCTTCCTTTCCCTTCCTCTCTTCTCTTTCCTTCGTTTCTTCCTTCCTTGGTTTATCCACATCCCTTCTGCAATCTCCTCTTCTCCTCATTTTCTTTAAACCGAGGAGCTGCGGGGATAAGAATATGAGGGGAGGAAGAATAATAGGGAGAGAGAAAGAGAAGAGAAAGAGAAGAGAAAGAGAAAGAGAAAGAGAAAGAGAAAGAGAAAGAGAAAGAGAAAGAGAAAGAGAAAGAGAAAGAGAAAGAGAAAGAGAAAGAGAAGAGAAGAAAAGAAAAAAGAGAGAAGAGAAGAGAAGAGAAGAGAAGAGAAGAGAAGAGAAGAGAAGAGAAGAGAAGAGAAGAGAAGAGAAGAGAAGAGAAGAGAAGAGAAGAGAAGAGAAGAGAAGAGAAGAGAAGAAGAAGAAGAAGAGAAGAGAAGAGAGAAGAGAGAAGAGAGAAGAGAGAAGAGAGAAGAGAGAAGAGAGAAGAGAGAAGAGAGAAGAGAGAAGATAGAAGATAGAAGATAGAAGATAGAGAGAAGAGAGAAGAGAGAAGAGAGAAGAGAGAAGAGAGAAGAGAGAAGAGAGAAGATAGAAGATAGAAGATAGAAGATAGAAGATAGAAGATAGAAGATAGAAGATAGATAGAAGATAGAAGATAGAAGATAGAAGATAGAAGATAGAAGATAGAAGATAGAAGAGAGAGAAGAGAGAAAGAGAGCGATCAAGAAAAGAAAATTCACGTGGGAAAAAACCCGCCCCGGAGCCCAAGTAACGACAAAAAGCAGCTACTGTGCGTCAAAACGGTAAATCATACCCACCCTTTACCCTTCCCTCCCCTCCCCCTCCCTCTCACCCCATAACACCTTAATAACTCCTCCCTTCTCCACCCCTCGGTATCCTCCCACTCCCTCCCTCCCTCCCTCACTTACACCCCTCCATCTACCGCTCAACACCCTCCCTCCTCCCCCTAACCCATCCTCCCTCCCCTTCCCACCTCCTCCCCTCCCTCCACCCCCTTAAACCACCCTCCCTCCCCCCACCCACCTTAACCTATCCTCCCTCCCCCTTCCCCTACAATCCCATCCCCCTCCCCTCCCCACTTCACCCACAAACCCATCCTCCCTCCCCCCTTGCCCTACTAACCACTCCACCATCCTCCCCCTCTCCCCCCCTCCTTCCGCCCCTCCCCCTCTCGGTAGGATCTCAGGTCAGGTCACGAGGGCAGGTGTCGCTCCGTATCATCTTTATTGCGTAGGAAGGGGGGGGGGGTAGAGAAAGTGCGTGGGGGGGAGGGGAGGGGGAGGGGGAGAGAGAAAGGGAGGGAAAAAGTTAAAGAGGGTAGGGAGGAAAGAAGGCAAGAGGAGGGCAAAAGGGAGAAAAAGTTGGAATGGAGAAAGAGAGAGAGAGAGAGAGAGGGGGGGGGGTGAATAAGATATAATAAGATAAATCACTCTCTCTTCTTTCTTTCTTTCTTCTCTCCCCCTTTCTCTCTTTCTACCTCCCTCTCTTCATCCCTCCTTCTCCCTCTCTCCCTCTCTCCATCCCTCTCTTCCCCGACCCTTCTCCCCACTTCCTCGACCAATCTATCTATCCATCTACCCATCTAACACCACTTCGCCCCCCCCCCCCCTCCCCCTACCCAGGCGATACGTTTAAGCCCATTTACCCCGACACCAAAACAAGACATACCCCAACCCCCACTCCTACCCCTACCCTTACCCCCTCAACCCCCACACCCTCATCCTCTTATCCCCACCCCCCTCCCCCCCCCACCCTCCCTCCCCACGCAGCCCTCTTACCTCTTCCCCCAACCACTTTCCTCCCACTCCTCCCCCTCCTCCCCCTCCCCCCCCCCATCATAGGCATATTGGGGCAGATTCATATCGCAGATTTCCCATAGGCCTATGAAGCAGGACCGCAAAGTATGGGGAAGAGGAGGAGGGGGGGAGGGGGAGGGGAGAGGGGGGGGGGAGAGATTTAGTACGAAAAGGACCGCAGGTTAGGAAGGAGAGAGGGAAGGGGGGAGGGAGGTTAGGGAGGGAGGGGGAGGGGAGGGAGGGGCGGGGAGGAGGGTGACTAAAAGGCGGCTTTTGAAAGATTCGCGAAATGTTAAGCTCACTCGCGAGGGAAGGAGGGGAGGGAGGGATAAAAGGGAGGTGGGGAAGGAGGGAGGAGGGATAAAAGGGAGGTGGGGAAGGGAGGGAGGAAGGAGGGAAGAGACGGATAAAGGGGCGATGGGGAAGGAGGGGAGGAAGAGGGGAAGGGAGGGATAAAGGGGAGATGCAGAAGGAGGGAAGGAATGAGAGGAAGGCAGGGATGGAGGGGTAGGTAAGGAAGGAGGGATGGAGAGAGGCAGGAGTGTTAGTACACACATGGATGTAAGTGTATTTCTATTTGTGTGTGAACATGTATGTTAGTGTACATGCGCATGTTCACATACGTGCTGATATGTGTAAGGGTAAATGAATAATAAAAGGAAAGAGAGAGAGAGAGGGAGAGAGAGAGAGGAGAGAGAGAGAGAGAGGAGAGAGAGAGAGAGAGAGAGAGAGAGAGAGAGAGAGAGAGAGAGAGAGAGAGAGAGAGAGAGAGAGAGAGAGAGAGAGGAGAGGGAGGGAGGGAGGGAGAGGGAGAGAGAGAGAGAGAGAAAAGAGAGAGAGAGAGAGAGAGAGAGAGTGAGAGAGAGAGAGAGAGAGAGAGAGAGAGAGAGAGTGTGAAAGAGTGAGAGGGAGAGAGAGAGAGTGAAAGAGTGAGAGAGAGAGAGGAGAGAGAGAGAGGAGAGAGAGAGAGAGAGAGAGAGAGAGAGAGAGAGAGAGAGAGAGAGAGAGAGAGAGAGAGAGAGAGAGAGAGAGAGAGAGAGAGAGAGAGAGAGAGAAAGAGAGAACAGAAAAAAAGAAAAATAGAGAGAGAAGAAAAGAAGAAAAACAGAGAGAGGAGAAAAGAAGAAAAATTGAGAGAAAAAAGAAAAGTGAGCCAAAGAAAAAATCACCCCCACAAAAACCTACCAAAACCTCACACGATAAAAAAAGAATATTTAAAGATCCCTCCAAGCAACCAAACAAAACATACCCCCTCCCCCTAATCCCCCTCCCCCCTCAAACGAAACAACCCCCCCCCTCACCCACCCCACCCCGCCACCCTGCGAATCCCCAATCGGCCAAACGCGATGTAAACAAAGACACACCACCAACCCTGACGATCGTCTTCTCGGGTCTGGCAACATCTTCAGCCAGGCTAAGGACACGTCATGATGCACAGAGCAGGGCTGGCCTCCGCCCCCTGCCCTCTCTCTCTTTCTATCTCTCGTTCTCTTTTTATCTCTTTCTCTCTTTCTATCTCTCGCTCTCTTTCTCTC
This sequence comes from Penaeus vannamei, assembly GCF_042767895.1. Classification (NCBI taxonomy): domain Eukaryota; kingdom Metazoa; phylum Arthropoda; class Malacostraca; order Decapoda; family Penaeidae; genus Penaeus; species Penaeus vannamei. The sequence continues at coordinate 106,604 of NW_027213539.1, read as the reverse complement.
TTTCTCTCATTCTCTTTATCTTTTCTCTCATTCTCTTTATCCTTTTCTCCCATTCTCTGTTACCCCTTCATTCATTCTCTTTATCTCTTTCTCTGTCTCTGTCTCTCGTTCTCTTTCTATCTCTGTATCTGTATCTGTATCTGTATCTCTCTCTCTCTCTCTCTCCCTCTCTCTCTTTCCCTCTCTCTCTCTCTCTCTCCCGCCGTCTCTCTCTCTCTCTCTCCCTCTCTCTCTCTATCTCTCTCTCTCTCTATCTCTCTTGTCTGTCTGTCACTCTCTTCCTCTTTCATTTCATCATTCCAGATCTTTCTATCTATCTCCCCGTCTCTCTTTTCACCCTTCCCCTTTTCTGCTAATTGCTCTCTCTACACATATAGCTCGGGTTATCTCTTTGTTTGCTCCTCCTCCTTTCTTGCCATCCCTCTCCCTTTCTGTCTCTGTCTGTCTGTCTCTTATCTGTCCCTTTTCTCGCTCTTCTATTGAACTCATGTTATCGCCATCATCACCTTAAATCGGCCATCACAAATTACATTATCACACACTGTTTCTCTCTCTCCCTCTCCCTCTCTCTCTCTTTCTCCCTCTCCCTCTCCCTCTCCCTCTCTCCCTCTCTCTCCCCCTCTCCCTCTCTCTCCCCCTCTCCCTCTCTCTCTCTTTCTCCCTCTCCTCTCCCTCTCTCCCCCTCTCTCCCTCTCCCTCTCTCTCTCTCTCTCAGTATCATTAACTACCTCTTCCTTTTCCTCCAATTCACCCCTTCTCATTTTCTCCCGCTTCTTAGACCCCTCCCTTCCTCCCCTCCACCCTTCCCTCCCTTCTTCCCAATTCCCCTCTTAGTTTCCCTCTCTCCTCCCCTCCCCCCTCTTAGACCCCCTCCCTTCCTCCCCTCCCCCATCATAGACCCCCTCCCTTCCTCCCCTCCCCCCTACTTCCCCTCCCTCTCCCCCCATAACTCGTGACCTGCTTCTCCTCCTCTTTCACCTGTCGGATCAGCGGCAGGTCACACGGCGGAGGGACAAAGAAGGGGTTAAAGTGGGAAGAAAAGAAATGGAGGAGAGAGGGGGGAAGGGGGGAAGTGGGGAGGGAAAGAGGGGGAGGGAAAGAGGGGGAGGGGGTAAGGGAGAGGTGGGTATGGAAGGGGGGGAGAAGGGGAAGGGAAGAGGGGGAGGGAAGGGAGAGGTGGGTATGAAAGGAGGGAGAGATAGGAGGGAGTGGGGAGGGAAGAAGGGGGAATAGTAGATATGGAAGGAGGGTGTAGGGAAAGAGGGGGATAGAGAGGGAAGCAAGAGGAAGGAAAGGGAGCAGGGGGTAGAGGAGCGAGGGAGTAAGGGGGTAGGAGAGAGAGGGAAGGAATGGGTAGGAAGGAGGTGGATAGCAGGGGGATATGGAGGCAGGGAGGGGGGGAGAGATTGATGGAGAGGGAAAGGAAGGAAATAGGGGAGAAAAAAAAGAAAACAAAAAACAAGAAAATTAACACAACTTACACATCCGAATTCGCAAACAGGTTCGCGCGCACGTGTATGTACGCACACAAACGAGTGTGTGCGTCAGCGTGTGCGTGTCTCCACCAGCGTGTACGTGTCTCCACCAGCGTGTACGTGTCTCCACCAGCGTGTACGCGTCTCCGCCAGCGTGTGCGTGTGCGTATGAGCGTGTGCGTGCGGAGGAGCGCTTGAGCGTGCGCACCCCGGGACTTGGGTGTTCACCTGTGCGCGCTTTTGTTCGCTCGCTTGTTATCCCCGGATTCCTCGCTCGGGGCTCTTAATCCGGGCTCTCGGGGGGGTGAATGGAAGGGGGCGGGGGCGGGGGTGAGGGGGAAGGGGAGGGGGTGAAGGGGAGGGGTGAATGGAAGGGGGTGAGGGGGCGGGGGTGAGGGGGAGGGTGAATGGAAGGGGGGTGAAGGGGAAGGGGTATATGGAAGGGGGTGAATGGAAGGGGGCGGCGGTGAGAGGGAAGGGGGTGAATGGAAGGGGGGCGAGGGTGAGGGGAAGGGGTAAAGGAGAGGGGGTGTAAAGGTGGCGATAAAGTAGGATGGGGGAGGGAAGGTGGAGGACAAGTTGGCGGGGGAAGGGGGGGAAGGGGGAGAAGCCTAGGAGGAGGAAGAGGAAGATGAGAAGGAAAAAGGAGGAAGAGAAGGAAAGGAAAAAGGAGGAAGATGAGAAGGAAAAAGGAGGAAGAGAAGGGAAGGGAAAGAGGAGGAGGATAAGAGAAGGGAATTAGGAGGAGGAGAAGGGAAGGGAAGGGAAGGAGGAGGAGAAGGAAACTAAGTTGGAACGGGGGAGGAGTGGAAAAAGAGAAAGACATGAATGTAGAGAATAGATGAGGAGAAAAAGGGAAGAAAGACGCAAAAACCGACAAATAAAAAATTATACAACGCAAGAACGACAAATAGAAAACAAAATGGAAAAGAAGAAAAAAATAAAGTAGGAAGGAGAAGTCAGAGAAATGAAATAAAAAAGGAAGAATACACACAAAAAACAAACAAACAAACATACACATTCACCTACACATACAATACAAAAACAATACACGAAGAAACGAACAAAAAAAAAAAAAAATCACAAAAAACAACACATACACACACTCCACGCACAAACAAACACACAAACACACGTGATACCAAATTACTTTCCAGGGTACTTTAAAAGTTGTTAATGGCGACTACACTTAAAATGCTCGACATAAATTAGGCAGTTTTCACCATACGCACGGGGAGAAACAGCGAAGGGGAAAAAAACGTACATTTTAAAAGATAAGAAAGGGAAGTGGGGGAAGGGAGGGAAGGAGGGGAAGAGGGGAGGGAGGGAGGAGGGAGGAGGGAGGAAGGGAAGGAGGGAGGAAGGGAGAGGGAGGAAGGGAGAGGGAGGAAGGGAGAGGGAGAGGGAGAGGGAGAGGGAGAGGGAGAGGAGAGGGAGAGGGAGAGGGAGAGGGAGAGGGAGAGGGAGAGAGAGAGAGAGAGAGAGAGAGAGAGAGAGAGAGAGAGAGAGAGAGAGAGAGAGAGAGAGAGAGAGAGAGAGAGAGAGAGAGAGAGAGAGAGAGAAAAGGGAGAGAAGAGAGATAGAGACAGAGAGAGAGAGAGAGAGAGAGAGAGAGAGAGAGAGAGAGAGAGAGAGAGAGAGAGAGAAAGAGAGAGAGAGGGGGAGGGAGAGGGAGAGGGAGAGGGAGAGGGAGAGGGAGAAGGAGAGGGATAGAAAGAGAAAGAGAGGGAGAGGGAGAGGGAGAGGGAGAGGGAGAGGGAGAGGGAGAGGGAGAGGGAGAGGGAGAGGGAGAGGAGAGGGAGAGAGAGAGAGAGAGAGAGAGAGAGAGAGAGAGAGAGAGAGAGAGAGAGAGAGAGAGAGAGAGAAGGGGAAGGGAGAATGAAAACGGAAAAGAACATGAGTGAGAGAGAAGGGAAAGGGAAAGGGAAAGGGTAGAAAGGGAAAAGGGAAAAGAAAAAGAAAACGGGAGGAGAAGTAAAACAAAAAAAAAGACAATCGAAAGAAAAAGAAGAAGAAAAAAATGCAGGCAGGAAGAGAATCTACTTACATCTTCCAGACAATTGCCATAATGGAGGACACGTCTACGCTCCGCTACTGGGGAAAGTGGGGGGAGGGGGAGAGGGAGAGAAAGACGGGGAGAAAAAAACGAAAGGGTTAGAACGGGAGACAGACAGAAGATAGTAACAAAGAGGGGGGGTGGGGGTTATATCGCTATTACCGAGCGGAAACTGCTGGCCCTTGTATCTATCAACCTCCCCTAACCCCCTACCCTCTACCCCCAACCATCACCTGCAGCTCCCCCCTCCGTTTTCCTTATATCCCCCTTTCCCATGCCCTTCTTTCGTGGATTTTTGATAATTTTACCGTTAATAGACCTTGTCCCCCTATTCGCCTCCACTTTCCCCTCCCTTCTCTTCTCTCCTCACTTTCTCCCTTTCCTCTCTCCCCCTTCGGCCTTCGCTTCCCCGCTTTCTCCTTCCCCTCTTCTAGTTTTTTTTTTCCCTTTTCTTCCTCCTATCCTCTCCCTTTTCTCCTCTTTTCTCCTGACTCTCTCCTCCCCCTCTTCTAGTTTTTCCCCTATCTCCTATCCCCTCCCTTTCCTTCTTTCACCCTCTCCCCTTTCGCCTCTCTCTTTCCCCTCTTTTTCCCGACACTCTCCCTCTCTTCTTCCCCTTCCCTTGCCTACTCTCCTCTCCCTTCACCTATTGCCCTTTCAGTGGTTACATTACCTAAGAGAGGGAAGGGAAAGGGATACGGGGAAAGGAAAGGGAAGGAGGAAAAGGGGAAGGGGATAAAGGGAGGGAGGAAGTGAAAGGGATAAGGGGAAGGGGAAGGAAAGGGGGTTAAGGGCAAGAGGAAGGGAAAGGGGTAAGGGATAAGGGGAAGGGGAAGAAAAGGGGGTAAAAGGCAAGAGGAGAGGGGAAGGAAAGGGAGTAAACAGAAAGGAGAAGGGAAGACGGTAAAGGGGAAGGGGGGGAAGGAAGGGGTTTAAAAGGAATGCGAAAGGAAGGAAATAAAGGGGTAAACGTGAAGGGAAGGAAAGGGGGTAGAGGGGAAGGGGAAGGGAAGGGGGAGGTGGGGGTGGCTGCTACACAAATTAGCATCCTTCCTCGCTGTTCTCGGTGTATAATAACCATGGCTGCGGTGGGGGTGGTATTGTACTGGTTTGCGCGTGATTGGGGGCGACCGTGAGGGAGGGGGTGGGGGATGAGGGAGGATGGGGGTGGGGGGATGAGGGAGGGGGTGATGGGATGAGGGAGGATGGAGGGTAACCGTGAGGAAGGGGTGATGGGATGAGGGAGGATGGGGGGTGACCGTGAGGGGAGGGGGTGGGGGATGAGGAAGGAAGGGGGTAACCGTGAGGGAGGGGGTGGGGGGATGAGGGATGATAGGGGGCTATGGGTGGAGAGAGGGGCAGGAGGGAGAGCTTGGAGAGGCTAGGAAACGGTTCGGGGAAACGGGAAGGAGGGGAGAGGGTGGGGGTGGAAGATGGGGGAGGAAGGATGAGAAAGGAGGGGGAAGGGAGGATGGGAAGGGGGAGGAAGGATGGGGAGAGGGTGGAGGAGGACAAGAAGGAGGGGAAAGGGTGGGGAGGACAAGAAGGAGGGGAAAGGGCGGGGGAGGATGGGAAGGAGGGGGAAAGGGTGGGAGAGGACAAGAAGGAGGGGGAAAGGGCGGGGGAGGATTGGAAGGAGGGGGCGAGGTTGGGGAGGATGGGAAGGAGGGGGAAAGGGCGGGGGAGGATAGGAAGGAGGGGAAGGAGGGGGAGAGATTGGGAGAAGATGAACTGAAGCGGCGCTGAACTAGGTTATACACTGTGCACACGTTATGAACAGGTGCTCTGTGAGCTTATACCTACGCCTTGCCTTTTTTTTTTTTTTTCTTTTTTTTTTTTTTTTTACAGGTCTGAGAATAATTCGCTTTCTTACTATTCCACGTTCATCTCCATTCTTTCTTTCTTTTTCTTTCTTTCAATCTCCCTCTTCCTATTTCTTTCTATCTCCCTCTCCATCTCCCTCTTCCTATTTCTTTCTCTCTCCCTCTCCCCCTGTCCCTCTTCCTATTTCTTTCTTTCTCCCTCTCCCCATCTCCCTCTTTCTTTCTTCCTTTCTCCCTCTTCCTATCTCTTTCTTTCTCCCTTTCGCTCGTCCTCTCCCCCCCCCTCTCTTTCTCTCCGTTTCCCTCAACCACCCGAAACGCCTCCATTTCCAGCCTGCACGCCCGCCCGCCCGCCCGCCCGCACGCCCACAAGCCGGAAATTCCGCGGAACCGACTTCGCACGCCCGAGCCAGCTGCCGTGTGGAGGGATAGGTGGAGAGCAAAGTGGACGGGTGGGCGGACGGACGGGTAGATGGACGGTAGGTGGAAGGACAGGTGGAAAGGTGATGGGCAGCTGGGGAGGGCCAGGTGGAGGGTCAGGAGGAGGGCGTGGTGGCAAGTCAAGTCAAGGGCCAGGTGAAGGACAAGGTGGGTCAAGTCTGTCCTTTCCATTCTTTTCCTATCTCTCCCACTCCCTCGTTCTCTCTCTCCCTCTCCCTCCCTCGTTCTCTCTCTCTCTCTCTCCCTCTCCCTCCCTCGTTCTCTCTCTCTCTTTCCCTCTCCCTCCCTCGTTCTCTCTCTCTCTCCCTCTCCCTCCCTCGTTCTCTCTCTCTCACTCTCCCTCACTCGTTCTCTCTCTCTCTCCCTCTCCCTCCCTCGTTCTCTCTCTCTCTCCCTCTCCCTCCCTCGTTCTCACTCTCTCTCCCTCTCCCTCCCTCGTTCTCTCTCTCTCTCCCTCTCCCTCCCTCGTTCTCTCTCTCTCTCTCCCTCTCCCCTCCCTCGTTCTCTCTCTCTCTCTCCCTCTCCCTCCCTGGTTCTCTCTCTCTCTCTCCCTCTCCCTCCCTCCCCCTCTCTTTCTTTCCCTCTCCCTCCCTCGTTCTCTCTTTCTCTCCCTCTCCCTCCCTCGCTCTCTCTCTCTCTCCCTCTCCCTCCCTCGTTCTCTCTCTCTCTCTCCCTCTCCCTCCCTCGTTCTCTCTCTCTCTCTCTCTCCCTCTCCCTCCCTCGTTCTCTTTCTCTCCCCTCTCCCTCCCCTCCCTCGTTCTTTCTCTCTCCTTTGTTTTCTCTCCCTCTCCCTCTTCATCCCTCCCTCCCTGTCTTCCTCGCACCTCCTTCCTTCCTTCCTTCCTTCCTTCCATCCCTCCCTCCCTCCCTCCCTCCGTCCCCCATCCCCCTCCTTCCGTATATTCCCCTCACGCGCCCGCCCGCCCTCGCCATCAGGATCAACCAGCCCCTTGCTACGCTATTTCGCCCCCCCCTTCCCCCTCCCCCTCCCGCCCGTCCTTCTCAATTTTCCCTCTTCCCCTTTCGTCCTGATTATTCATCGTCGTCTCTGCGGTCCGCCTTCCCCTCTCTGGCGAATGATGATGATAGACAATAATGGATGATAATGGTACTAATAGTAATGATAATAGCAACAATAATAATACTGGAAAATAATAACAGCAGTAATGGTAGTAGTAGTAGTAGTAGTAGGAATAAAGAAAAAAAAAAAAATAAATACTGTTCCATTCCCATTCCCCCACACGATGTACCATCATCCCCCCTCCCCCCCCCTCCCCCCGATCCCATCCTTTTCTTTCCCTAACCCCGATAATTTCCATCCCCTTCCCTTCCTCCACCGCCCCATCCCCCAATTCCTACCCATTCCCTTCCTCCAACCCTCCACCAAATTCAGACCCCCAATTCCCCCATTCCTCCCACCCTCATTCCTACCCCTTCCCTCTTCCCAACCCCCCACCAAATCCCCCCATTCCCTCCTCCCAACCCCCCTACCCTCATTCCCACTCCTTCCCTCCCTCCCAACCCTCCACCAAATTTCCCACTCCTTCCCTACCTCCAACCCCGTCCTCCCTTCCCCCAATTCCCCCCACCCCACCCCCACCCCCACCCCCACCCCAAACCTAAGCACAAGTGACGTGTTCCGACTCGGCAATACCCCGAGACTCTAGGAAAAGATAACGGACGGGATCAAGGTCGACCTCAGAGTAGGACAGTTGTGGACTTGTTGGCACGGCATTCGCTTGGTACGGGGGGGAGCAGGAGGAAGGAAGAAAGGAGGAGGAGGAGGGGATGGAGGAGGAGGAAGGAGGAGGAGGAGGAGGAGGAGGAAGGAGGAGGAAAGGAAGGAGGAGGAGATGGAGGAGGAGGAGGAGGAGGAGGAAGGAGGGGATGGAGGAGGAAAGGAAGGAGGAGGAGGAGGAGGAGGAGGGAGGAGGAGGAGGAGGAGGAGGAGGAGGAGGAGGAGGATAGGAGGGAAATGGTAAGGGGGTGGAGGGAAACGGGAGGGGGATGGTGGAGGGAAAAGGGAGGGGGATGGTAGAGGGAAATGGGAGGGGGTAGAGAGAAATGATAGGGAAGTGGGGGAAATGAGAGGGAGGTGGAGGGAAAAGGGAGGGAGGTAGAGGGAAAAGGGAGGAAGGTGGAGGGGAAAGGGAGGAAGGTGGAGGGAAAAGGGAGGGAGGTGGAGGGAAAAGGGAGGGAGGTGAAGGGAAATAGGAGTGACATTTAAGGAAATGTGAGGGAGGAGGGGGGGGTAATGGGAGGGAGGGAGGTAGAGGGAAACTAAAGGGAGTAAAGTGAGAGGGATGGGAGGGTGGTGGGGGAAGGGGGTGCTAAGGAGGAGGGGACGAGCCTGCTTAGTGTTGCATATGTCTATCTATCTATATCTTTCCATACAGATTTATACTCTCTCTCAACCTTTCTCTCTAGGACAATCTAAGAGGGAGGAAGGAATGATGAAGGAATACGACAGAGAAAAGGAGGGACGGGAAGGAGGGAGGGAAGGAAGGAAGGAAGGAAGGAAGGAAGGAAGGAAGGAAGGAAGGAAGGAAGGACGGAGAGAGATAAGGAAGGACAGACAAATGCGAAAGCGACGAGAACTGGGGAAAAATCATCTTGCCTATTGCACACCTGGGGCCAACGCGCAAAAGCCTACGGGCCAAACTACCCACTCTTCGCACCAGTCATAAATGTCAATCAAGGTTAAATCATACAGACGCACGTGCTTTGCTCATGACAATACCCCCACCCCTTCCTATGCTTCCCTCCCCCTCCCCTCTCCCTTCCCTTCCTCTCCCCCTCCCCTCTCCCTTCCCTTCCCTTCCTCTTCCCCTCCCCTTCCCCCTTCCCTTCCTCTCTTCCTCCCTTCCCACTTCCCTTCCTCTCCTCCTCTCCTCCACCTTCCTTCCTCTCCTCCTCCCCTCTTCCCTTCCCTTCCTCTCCTCCCCCAACCCCCATACCCTTCCCTCCCTTTACTCGTACCTAACCTCCTCTCCTTCCCCCCCCTCCACCCCACCCCTCCCCCTACCCTATTAGCCCCCTGGCCCTCCCCATCCTTCCTTTCTCCTTCCTCATCTATCTTTATGGCTCCTTATCACATCGTTCATTAAGCCGATCCCCCTCCCCACCGCCAGCGCCATTTCTGAGCGTTGCGTCTAATCCGTTGCAGTGTCCTTTTTATCAACTTGTTCTCTGCAATCTCTATCCGAATGGTGATCCCGCCGTTATGCCTCTCACGTGTTTCCCTAATCTCTCTCTCTCTCTCTCCTCTCCTCTCTATTCTCTCTTCTCTATTCTCTCTTCTCTATTCTCTCTTCTCTCCCCTCTCTCTCTCCTCTCTCTCTCTCTCTCTCTCTCTCCTCTCTCTCTCTCTCTCTCTCTCTCTCTCTCTCTCTCTCTCTCTCTCTCTCTTCCTCTCCGTCTCCTCTCCGTCTCCTCTCCGTCTCCTCTCCGTCTCCTCTCTGTCTCCTCTCTGTCTCCTCTCCGTCTCCTCTCCGTCTCCTCTCCGTCTCCTCTCTGTCTCCTCTCCGTCTCCTCTCTGTCTCCTCTCTCTCTCTCTCTCCTCTCTCTCTCCTCTCTCTCCTCTCTATTCTCTCTCTCGCTCTCTCTCCTCTCTATTCTCTCTCGCTCTCTCTCCTCTCTATTCTCTCTATTCTCTCTCGCTCTCTCTCCTCTCTATTCTCTCTCGCTCTCTCTCCTCTCTATTCTCTCTCGCTCTCTCTCCTCTCTATTCTCTCTCGCTCTCTCTCCTCTCTATTCTCTCTCCCTCTCTTCTCTTTTCTTCTCTCCCTCTCTCATACACCCTCTCTCTCTCTGTATCTCGCCGTCTCGCCCTTCGCCTTCTCTCTGTTTCCCTCCCTTTCTTCCCTCTCCTTTTCCCCACTTTTCTTATCGTCTACTTTCTTTCTTCGTCTATTTTTTCTCTCTCCCCTCCTCTCTCCGTCTCTCTTTCCCTCCCTCACTTCCTCCCTCCCTCCCTCCCTCCTCTCGTTTCCTCCATCTCTCTCGCTCTCCATCTCTCTCCCTCTTCATCTCTCTCCTCTTCATCTCTCTCCCTCTTCATCTCTCTCCTCTTCATCTCTCTCCCTCTTCATCTCTCTCCCTCTTCATCTCTCTCCTCTCCATCTCTCTTTCCCTCCCTTCCTCCTTCCCTCCCTCTCCCCTCTCGCTCTCGCTCTCCCTCTCCCTCTCTTTCCTCTCTCAATCTATCTCTACCCCTCTCTCCCCCTTCTCTCTCCCTCACAACCCACACATGAAATCTCGCCCTAATCTCGCCTCCCCTACCCCCACCCCCACCCCACCCCCACACCCCCACCCCGCTCGACTAATCCGTGCTTGGACTGTCCTAATCCGCGTCGCATTGCTCCTAATCCGGGCGAAAGGACGCTGCTAATCCTCGGAGAGCATTCTTCTTGGGATGCCGGCGAGGGGGGGTGGGGGTGGAGGGAGGGGGAGGGGGAGGGGGGAGGTGCTAATGATGCACAATATGGCGGTAGTTATATTTATGCAAAAAAAAGTATTTATATTTTTTATATATTTATATCTATATTTATATCTATATTTATATTTATATTTATATTTATAGTTATGCAAAAATCATTCAATCAATCAATCACTCAATAAAAAAAAAATAATAATAATAATAAAAAAAAAATAAAAAAGGCTCACGTGCATGTGTACGTATTGTATGCACACGCATGCATGCAGAGATTGTATGTACGCACGGAACTTGTGCACATTTATAATCCTGCATATATGAGAACGCATTATATATACTCTACACAGCTATAAAAAATATTGCATACATCCTTGTGCACAGTTATAATCTTACATACATGCGCCCACATCATACGTACATACACAAACACAAATATTACACACATACACACATGAACGCATCCAACCATGACCCGCACTTCCGAAACAAACACATAAACAAACAAACACAAAAAAGGACAATTAACCCGTAATCAACCGCCAATCCACCCCCCCCCCCCTCCCACCCTTACCGTCTTCTCCCCTTCCCCCCCTACTCCCTCTCCCCTCCCCTCCCCTCCCCCTCGTTCCAAAAATATTCCCCTCCTTGGATCTTCCGGGAAAAGGCCCTTATGTAAGGTCACACAAGAGCCGAGTATTGCGTCATCTGAGGCAAGCGGGGACTTCGGGGAATGTATGTTGCTTCACAGATCTTTTCCTAGTTCTACCTGTGTCGATTCATTTATTCGTTTTGTTTCTGCCTTTTACTTTTACTATAACTTTTTTTTCCCTTTTGTTTGATCGTTTCTCTCTGTCTCTCCCTCTCTCTCTTTCTCTGTCTGTCTGTCTCTGTCTGTCTGTCTCTGTCTGTCTGTCTCTGTCTGTCTGTCTCTGTCTGTCTGTCTCTGTCTGTCTGTCTGTCTGTGTGTGTGTGTGTGTGTGTGTGTGTGTGTGTGTGTGTGTTTCTCTCTCCCTTCCTCAGCTCAACGAAATCCACGCTATCGATTCCTATCAAGCTCTATCAATCTCCCAATCTACCACTCGAAATCAACCATACACCAAACCGCCCCCCCAAAACCCCCACCCCATCCCCACCCCACCCCCACCCCCTTTTTAATGAAATCAAATCGCCCAACCTATTTTCCCACCACAGGATCCTTCCCACCCCCACCCCCTCCCGCTCACCTCCCCCTCCGCTCACCTCCCCCTCCCTCCCCATCTCCCCCCTCCCCTCTTCCCCCTCCCGCTCACCTCTCCCCCTCCCTCCCCTCTTCCCCCCTCCCCTCACCTCTCCCCCCTCCCCCTCTTCCCCCTTTGGAATCTACCTGGCAAAACC
>NW_027213539.1:72500-90000 GCF_042767895.1 Penaeus vannamei | reverse complement strand
CCTTTTCTTTTTCTCTCTTTCTTTCTTTCTTTCTTTCTTTCTTTCTTTCTTTCTTCCTTCTTTCTTTCTTTCTTTCTTTCTTTCCTTTCCTTTCTTCCTTCTCTCTTTCTCTTTCTCCCCCTTCTTTCCTTTCTTTCTTTCTTTCTTTGCTTCTTTCTATCTCTCTTTCCTTCCCTCTTTTTTTCTTTCTCTTTCCTTCCCTCTTTCTTTCTTTCCTTTCCTTTCTTTCTTTCTTTCTTTCCTTTCTTTCTTTCTTTCTTTCCTTTCTTTCTTTCTCCCTCCCTCTCTTGTCTTTCCTTTCCTTCCTTTCTCGTTCCTTTCCTTTCCTTCTTTCTCTTCCTCTTTCCCACTTTCTTTTTCTTTCCTTTCCTTTCTTTCCTTTCCTCTTTCCTTCTCTCTCCTTTTCTTTCTTTCTTTTTTTCTTCTTCCTTCTCTCTTTCATTCCTTTATCTCTTTCCTTCCCCCTCTTTCTCTTTACTTCCCCTTCTCTTTCGTTCTTTCCTTCTTTCTTTCTTCCTTCCTTTCTTTCTTTCTCCCTCCCCTCTCTTCCTTTCCTTCCCCTCTTTCTATCTTTCCTTTCCTTTCTTTCTTTCTTTCCCCCTTTCTCTTTCTTCCTTCCTTTTTCTTTTTCTTTCCCTCTTTCTTTCTTTCCTTTCTTTCTTTCTTTCTTTCTTTCTCTTCCTCTCTTCTTCTCTCTTCCTCTCTCTCTCTTCCTCTCCCTTTCTTTCTTCCTTCCCTTCTCTCTCTCTTCCTTCCTTTCTCTCTTTCCTTCCTTTCTTCTTCTCCTCCTTCTCTTCTTCCTCTCTTTCTCTCCTTCCTTTCTTCTTCTCTCCTTCCCTTCACTCTTCCTCGCTCCCTTCTCTGCTCCTCTCTCTCTCTTCCTCCTCCTCTCTCTCTCTCCCTCCTCTCTCTCTTCTTCTCCCTCCCTCTCTCTCTCTTCCTCCCTCTCTCTCTCTCTCCCTTCCTCTCTCTCTCTCTCTCCCTCCCTTTCTCTTCTTCTCCTCCTCCTCTTCTCTCTCTCTCCCTCCCTCTCTTCTTCTCTCTCCTCTTTCTCCTTCTCTCCCTCTTCCTTTCTTTCTTTCTTCTCTTCTCTCTCTCTCCCTTCCTCTTCTTCTCTCTCTCCTCCTTCTTCTCTCTTCTTCCTTTCCTTTTTCTTCTTCTTCTTCTTCTTCCTTCTTCTTTCTTCCCCTTCCTTTCTCTCTTCTCCTTCCTTCCTTCCTTCCTCTCCCTCTCCCTCCTCGAAACACCCAACAGAAAAACCACAGGAAGTCCTCTCATTCCTACAAGCAAGCAAGCAAACACACAATCACAATCCGCCCTCTCCCTTGGTCATATAAAGAGGAAAGCAACCACACATCTGTCCCATCACACACACACACACACACACACACACACACACACACACACACACACACACACACACACACACACACACACACACACACACACACACACTCACACACAAACACACACAACGAACAAGGACACAAACAAACAACAGCTTCTTATGAAACAAACAAACTAAAAAAAAATCGCACAAGCACAGCCCGGACAGGTCAGACACAACAAACAAACAAACAAACAAAATACATACATCCATAACCTTGACTCATCAGACACAACAAACAAACAAACAAACAAATACACAAACACACCACTCCAGACCGCACAGGAAGGACAATGACACTGCAAAAATAAAACAAAACAAAACAAAAAAAACAATGATTTCCACCGGAGGACTTTAATTGCGGACAACAATAAAGTCAGATTTAATTAATAAGTATTTAAATAAAATGAATACGCTCGTTTCCGGTGGAGTATGAGACTGTGTACGCTACTTTGCACGTACATAATATCATGTGTGTGTACGAGTCTGCGTGTACGTAATGGTATATGTGTATGATAATATATATATGTGAGAGAGAGAGAGAGAGAGAGAGAGAGAGAGAGAGAGAGAGAGAGAGAGAGAGAGAAAGAGAGAGAAAGAGAGAGGAAGAGAGAAGAAGAGAAGAGAGAGAGAGAGAGCGACAACTTGAAGAAGAGAGAGAGAGAGAGAAAGAAGAGAGAGAAAGAGAGAAGAGAAAGAGAGAGAGAGAAGAGAAGAGAAGAAGCTGTGAAGAGAGAGAGAGCGAGAGAGAGAGAGAGAGAGAGAGAGAGAAAGAGAGAGAGAGAGAGAGAGAGAGAGAGAAAGAGAGAGAGAGAGAGAGAGAGAGAGAGAGAGTGAGAGTGAGAGTGAGAGTGAGAGTATGAGTATGAGTATGAGTGTGTGTGTGTGTACAAGTGTGCCTGTATGTGCGTAAGAATGTTTGTACAGGACAGCGGATGGAGAAAGACAATAGAAGAACGAGAAAACAGTATATAGTAAACAATCAACGAAAAACAACAAAGAATAGAAAACAACAAACATACAAACAGAGACAGACAGACAAACAAACAAACAAGTAAAAAGAAAAGAAAAGAAAGAAAGAAAAATGAACAAATAAGCAGACGAAGAAGAAGAAGAAGAAAGAGGAAGGACAACAACAAGACCAAGAACAAGAAAAAGAAGAAAGACAAAGACAAAAAACGAAGAACTCTCGTCCCGTGGTCATGACCTTGGCGAAATCCGGAAGGTGCCTCCGCTGCCCCGCTGACCCGCAAGGACTTCCCGTGACGTCACAGCCGCCGCCGCCGCCGCCGCCCGAGCGCAGGATCATTGACACGCTTGCAAGCACACGCGCACGGACATGCGCACGCACGCACTTACACACGGACATACGCACGCACGCACTTACACACGGACATACGCACGCACGCACTTACACACGTCCGTATAATTACCATGATAACGACACGTGTTCTGTCGTAATTATAATTGCTCTCTCTCTCTCTCTCTCAGCCTCCCCCCCCCCCCTCTCTCTCTCTCTCTCTCTCTCTCTCTCTCTCTCTCTCTCTCTCTCTCTCTCTCTCTCTCTCTCTCTCTCTCTCTCTCTCTTAGTTTCCCCCCCTCTCCCCCTCTCCCTCTCTCTCTCTCTCTCTCTCATAAGTACATGTACATATGCACATAATCACCCACGCGCAAATAAAAATGCACACGAAAAAAAACACATACTATATATGCAGATTACAGACTTTGGTATCTACGAATATACACATACATTCTCTTTTGCATTCTTTTCTTTTCCTGCCTCTCACTCCCCTCTTTCATGCTCCCTTCCTCTCCCCTCTCTCCCTCCCTTCCCTCCGCCCCTCTCCCTTCCCCTTCCCCCTTCCCCCCCCCTTTCTTTCTTAGTATCATCCTTTCTTTACTCTCAGAGAGAGAGAGGGGGGCGGAGAGGGAGAGGGAAAGAGAGAGAGAGAGAGAGAGAGAGAGAGAGAGAGAGAGAGAGAGAGAGAGAGAGAGAGAGAGAGAGAGAGAGAGAGAGAGAGAGAGAGGAGGGAATGAGAGAACGAGACAGAACGAGACAAAACAGAGAACGAGAGGAGACGAGAAGAGAGAAAAGCAAAACAAAGCAAAAAAACAAAACAAAGAAAGAGACAGAAAGGCAAACAGACGACCGACAGCCGCCAACGGGAGAGCGACCGACGGACCGACGGACCGACGCTCGCGACCACCACCGCCAGACGCCAGCGAGGCCTGCTCCTCCATCACTCCGCCTGTCATCGCACTTCACCGACCGATACCCCCTCCCCCCTCCCCCTTCACTCTCCATCCCCCTTCATACTCCGGCTTTTCTGACCCCCACCCTCCCCCCTCCCCTCCTCCCTTCACTCTCCATCCCCCTTCATACTCAGGTTTTTCTGACCCCCACCCCCTCCCCCCTTCACTCACCATCCCCTTTCCACTCCACCTTTCCGACCCCCTCTTAACCCCCTCTTTCCCCTCAATCTGCTTCCCCATCCTCCTCCTCCGCTCCCCTCACCCCGTCTCCCCCAACATCTTTCCTCGCGCTTGCTTCTCCCCTCACCACGGCCTCCCCTACTCCTCCCTCCCTCTCTCCCCTCTCCCCCTCCCTGTCCGTTTCCCTCCAAACCCTCCCTCCCTCCCTCCCTCCCCTCCCCTCCCTCCCTGTCCGTTTCCCTCCAAACCCTCCCTCCCTCCCTCCCTCCCTCCCCCCCCTCCCTCAACTCCACTCTCTCCCTCTCCCTGTCCGTTTCCCTCCAAACCCTCCCTCCCTCCCTCCCTCCCCTCCCTCCCTCCCCCCTCCCTGTCCGTTTCCCTCCAAACCTCCCTCCTCCCTCCCTCCCCTCCTCCCCCTCCCTGTCCGTTTCCCTCCAAACCCTCCCTCCCTCCCTCCCTCCCCTCTCCCCCTCCCTGTCCGTTTCCCTCCAAACCCTCCCCGCCTTCGACCTCCCCACCTCCTTTGACGAACGACGTAAGAACCGTATTCGTGATGACAAATGTAGAAAAGGTATGAATGAGAATGAATACAAGAAATGTATATTATTTTAAATACACCTCTTGTATTGTGAAGATATTCAAACCTTTTCTAGATTATGATGATGATGACGATGAAAGCAATAGCAATACAACAACAGCAACAATAACAACAATAACAACAACAATAACAATACTCGTAATGATAAATATAATATCACCAAAGACAATAATGATGATAGCAATAACAATAACAGTGATGGCAATAATTATGATAATAGCAAAACAACAACAGTCGTAATAGCAACAACAATCACAAAAATAAAATAAACACATCAATAACAAACAGAGAAAAAAACAACAACACAAAAACAAACCAAACAGGAACACAGACAAACTCCTCAGACACGTGACCGCACCCAGAAGGACAATAAAAGAGGAGAAACGAGGCCAAAGAACAAAGACAAACAAACAAACAAACACCAAAACAACAACCAATTCGCAAAGTCAAACCAATAGCTCTAGAGTCCCCGCCCCCCCCCACCCCCCACCCCCCCACCCCCACCCCCCCGCGGCGACGTCATCCATTATCGCGAACTCCTCCTACTTGTCGTCGTCGTCCTCCTCCTCCTCCTCTTCCTCTTCTTTCCTTCTCCTATTCTTCCTTCTTGCCCTAATTTGCCCTTCTACCTTTTCTATAACAACAAACTCAATAATAATAATAATAATAATAATAATAATAATAATAATAATAATAATAATAATAATAATAATAATAATAATAATAATAATAATAATAATAATAATAATACTAATAATAAAACACACATATATGTACATACACACACATACATATATATATACACACAATAAATTTGTAAGAGAGGGAGAGGGAGAGGGAGAGAGAGGGAGAGAGAATGAGATAGAGGGAGAGAGAATGAGATAGAGGGAGAGAGAGAATGAGAGAGGGAGAGAGAGAGAGGGAAGGGAGAGAGGGAGAAGAGGGGGAGAGAGGAGAGAGGGAGAGAGAGAGAGAGAGAGACAGAGAGAGAGAGAGAGAGAGAGAGAGAGAGAGAGAGAGAGAGAGAGAGAGAGAGAGAGAGAGAGAGAGAGAGAGAGAGAGAGAGAGAGAGAAAGAACGAGAGAGATAAAGAGAGAGAGATAGTATGAGAAAGATAGAGAATGAAAGATAGTATGAGAGAGATAGAGAAAGAGATACTTCCAACCTCCCTCTACCCCCTCCCCTCCCAACCTCCCTCTACCCCCTCCCCACCCATCCCCACCTACCCCCTCCCCACCCATCCCCACCTACCCCTCCCCACCCATCCCCACCCTACCCCCTCCCCACCCATCCCCACCTACCCCCTCCCACCCATCCCCACCTACCCCCTCCCCACCCATCCTCACCTACCCTCCCCCACTCCTCTACCCCCTCCCACTCATCCCCACCTCTCCACTCCTCTACCCCCTCCCACTCATCCCCACCTCCCCACTCCTCTACCCCCTCCCACTCATCCCCACCTCCCCACTCCCTCCCCCTCCCACTCATCCCCACCTCCCCACTCCCTCTACCCCCTCCCACTCATCCCCACCTCCCCACTCCCTCTACCCCCTCCCACTCATCCCCACCTCCCCACTCCCTCTACCCCCTCCCACTCATCCCCCACCCTCCCCCACTCCCTCTACCCCCTCCCACTCATCCCCACCTCCCCACTCCCTCTACCCCCTCCCACTCATCCCCACCTCCCCATTCCCTCTACCCCCTCCCCACTCATCCCCACCTCCCCACTCCCCTACCCCCTCCCACTCATCCCCACCTCCCCACTCCCCCTCTACCCCCTCCCACTCATCCCCACCTCCCCACTCCCTCTACCCCTCCCACTCATCCCCACCTCCCCACTCCCTCTACCCTCTCACTCACCCCACCTACCCCCTCCCAACCTCCCTCAACCTCCTCCCCCTCCCAACTTCCCTCTACCCCCTCCCCTCCCACTCATCCCTACCTACACCCCTCCCAACCTCTCTCTGCCCCCTCCCCACCCATCCCCACCTCCCTCTACCCCCTCCCCACCCCCCCTTCCCTCCTCCACCGATACCCATCAATGGCTGATTGATCGGCGAAAGTAAGCGAGATACACATTGGCTCGCGTGGCCCCGGCAGGATCTGGTCCAAGGAATTCTTCTCTAATTAACGATTTTTTTTTTTTTTTTTTTTTTTTTGGCGGGTACTTTGAAATGGATGGCAGTGTACTCGCACTTACACACGCTATATATTTGTTTGTTTGTTTGTATGTGTGTGTGAGAGTGTGAGTGAGTGTGAATGAGTGTGAATGAGTGTGAGTGAATGTGAATGAGTGTGAGTGTAAATGTGATTGAGTGTGTGTGTCTGAGTGTGAGTGTGAATGAGAGTGTAACTGTGTGTCTGAGTGTGAGTGTGAATGTGAGTGTAAGTGTGTGTCTGAGTGTGAGTGTGAGTGTAAGTGTGTGTTTGAGTGTGAATGTGAGTGTGAGTGTGTATATGTGTATGTGTGTGTGTGTACGTGCGCTTATGTATGTATGTATGTGTGTGTCTGTGTTTGCAATTGAATGTCGAAGTTTGTGTTTAAGTGCTGTATGCGTGTGTATGTGCATGTGCTGATGTGATTCCGTGAAAATCAGAAGAGGAATAGGGAGAAAAACAGAAGGGAGAGGGCGGGGGAGAGAATAAGAGAATGGAAAGAGGAAGAAAACAAACCAAAAGAGAAGAAAAGGAAATTAAAATGAACAAACAAAATGAGAAGACAAGAAAATATGATCAAAGAGGAAAAAAAAAGACACAGGAAGAAAAAGAAAAAAAAAAAAAAAACAAGAAGCAAAGGAGAGAAGAGAAAGCGCTAGAGAAGAAAGAGAAAATGAAAAGAAACACAAAAAAGACAAAAAAGAAAAAAGAGGGGAAGGAAAAAGACCCACAGAAAAAACGAAAAAGAAGAAAAAACAGATAAAATAATGATGATAACAAGAGGAAGAAAAAGCATGAAGGAAGGAAGCAAAAACGTAGACACCTCCCCCCCCCCTCCTCGTCTATTTCCGGAGGCCAAAAACAACCATGCAGCATAGGCCTAAATACCACCCAGAGGTTCAAAGGAAGATGAAGGGCGTGAAGAGGAGAACAAGAAAAAAATAATAAGAAGAATCCCAACATGAAAAAGAAAGAAAAAGAAAAAAAACTCGAAATTATCTTTGTATTCTGCTTTCATTTTTCTTTTTTTTCTTTTCTCAGAAGTGGGACAATCAGCGAAAAAAAAACAGAAGAAATAAATCAGAAAATGTAATAATGAAGTTACGTGAGAAAATAAAGAGAAAAAGAATAAACAATTCAAACGAAATAAAGGAGTTAAATAAAAAATAGATGAATTGGACAGTAAGATAAACAGATGAATGGGTGAAAAGAGGTAGAGGCAAATAAGCAGACAAGTTAGGAGAGAGAGAGATGCGAAAGGAAGAATAGAAAAAAAATACAGAAAACTGAAGAATAGAGAAAGAGAAGAACAAGAGCTACAGAAAGGGAGACTAAGAGATACAGAAAACTGAAGATAAGAGAGAGGAGAGACACAGAGAGGGAGAATAAAAAATAAATAAATCTGAAGAAATATCAAAATAAGAGCGCGTCAGAGTCAAAAGAAAAAGAGAAACGAAAGAAAAAAATCAAAATCAGATAAGAGAGAGGGAGGCGGGGGTAGAGGGGAGAGGGAGGAGGGTAGAAGGGCTAGAGGGAGAGGGAGGAGGGAGAGAGAGAGAGAGAGAGAGAGAGAGAGAGAGAGAGAGAGAGAGAGAGAGAGAGAGAGAGAGAGAGAGAGAGAGAAGAGGGGAGGTAAGAGAGAGAGAGAGAGAGAGGAGAGGGATGGTGGGAAAAGAGGGTAAAATGGAAGGCGGGGAGGGAGAGGGAAGGGGAAGGGTGGGGGAGCGCGTGCGGGAGGACACCAGGGGTGGCGCCCCAGGGAGGAGACTGTAAGAGCTGTCGCAGGATTTTGACGAATGGCATGCCTTGACCAGTGTGTGCGAGAGAGAGAGAGAGAGAGAGAGAGAGAGAGAGAGAGAGAGAGAGAGAGAGAGAGAGAGAGAGAGAGAGAGAGAGAGAGAGAGAGAGAGAGAGAGAGAGGAATGAAAGAGAAAAAGAGAATGAAAAGAAAAAGAGAATGAGAAAGAGAAAAAAGAGAATGAGAAAGAGAAGAAAAAAGAATGAGAAAGAGAAAGAAAAAAGAAAGAGAGAGAGGGAGGGAGGGAGGGGGGTAGTGAACGGGGTGAGAAGAACCAGAGGGAGCGGAATGGAAAAAGAAAGGGGGGTGGCTTGCAGGGGAGAGGAGAAGGGGACAAGTAAAAAGGGGGATGGGAAAACGACGAGTAAGAGAAAATGCGAAAAAGGGAAATGAGTATATGGGAAAGTGGATGAAGCGCACAAGAGGAGAGGAAGAGGAAGATGTGGAGAGAAAGAAAGAGGAAAGCGATGCAGAAGAAAAGGAAAACATGTGAAAAAGGTGAAGAGACTGAAAGGAAGAAAGGGAGAAAAGGGACAAAGAGGAAATAAAAAGAGAGAGAAGCGGGGATAAAAGGGAACAGAGAAAAAGGAGAAAAGACTGAAAATGGGAAAACAAGGGGCAGAGAAGAACAAGAAAAACGCAGAAAAAGAAAACAAGAAGAGAAACAGAGAGAAAAAAAAATGCAGAGAAAACAAGAAAAAAACAGCATTCAAAGGGAAAGGGGATAAGGGAAAGGGGATAAGAACAGAGAAAAAAATGCGAAGAGGGAAAGAGAAAGGATTGAAAACCGAGGAGGAAACTGGCGCAGAGAGAGAG
Source organism: Penaeus vannamei (assembly GCF_042767895.1). Classification (NCBI taxonomy): domain Eukaryota; kingdom Metazoa; phylum Arthropoda; class Malacostraca; order Decapoda; family Penaeidae; genus Penaeus; species Penaeus vannamei. The sequence goes on along the minus strand of NW_027213539.1, from coordinate 80,811 downwards.
GGGGAAATTAAACCGTGAGTGACACAGTGACCCTCCATCAACTGAGTAAACAAAACGGGAGAGGGCGGGCGGGTGGGCGGGCAATGGAGGGGGGGAAGGGAGGGGGGGGGGAAGGATGAAAGGAGGGGGAGGAAGGAAGAACGAGAACGAGAAGGAGAAAAGGAAAGAGGCGGAGGAAAGGAGAGGGAAAAGGAAGAGGGAAGGAGAGGGAAGTAAGGAAGATGAGGGAAGAAGAGGAAGTAAGGAAGGGGAGGGAAGGAGAGAAGAGGAGGAAGGGGACAGGGAGTAGAAGAATGAGAAAGAGGGGAGGAGGGGGAGGGATAAGGGGAACGACGAAGGAAGAGGGAAAGAGGGCGAAGGAGGGGAGCGGGGGAGGGCAAAGGGGGGGGAAGGGGGGGGGGAGGCAAGGAGGGCGAAGGGGGAGGGGAGGCGAGGAGGGCAAGGGGGAGGGGAGGCGAGGAGTGCAAGGGGGAGGGGAGGGGGCGGGGCAAAGGGTGGGAACGACCACGACAGACACAATAACACGGGCGATTGAGACATAACACAATGGACGACAGAGAACCGATATAATTTTGGGAGAGAAGACGGGGCAAGAAAAGACGAGGAGGAAGAGGAGAAAGGGAGGGAGGGAGAGGAGTGGGAAAGGAAGAGAGAAAAGGAGTAAAAGAGGGAGAGGAGGGATAAAGAAAAGGAGGAGAGGAGGGAGAAAGAAGAGGAAAGGAAGAAGAAGAGGAGAAGGAAAAGGGAAAAGAAGGAGGGAGGGAGGAAGGAGAGATTAAGAAAGAGATGGAGAGAAAAAGAGAGGGATGAAAAGGATGTAGGGAGAGAAAAGAATGCGAATAGGATATGACACGAGGAACGAAAGAGAGAGAGAGAGAGAGAGAGAGAGAGAGAGAGAGAGAGAGAGAGAGAGAGAGAGAGAGAGAGAGAGAGAGAGAGAGAGAGAGAGAGAGAGAGAAAGAGTGAATGAGAGAGTGAATGAAAAAGAGAGAGAGAGAGAGAGAGAGAGAGAGAGAGAGAGAGAGAGAGAGAGAGAGAGAGAGAGAGAGAGAGAGAGAGAGAGAGACGGGGACCGACCACGCCCCTATTCAACTCCTGTTTGCCCACCAGGGAAATTCCTCCCCCAACCCCAGGGCACCTTTCAACCCCGTCCCCTTCTCCACCCCACTCCCCACCCTCCCCCTCCCCCTCCCCCTCCTCCTCTTCCCTTCCTTCATACGAACCCCAAAAAGACAAGGCGCGACAAACAATACCCCCCACATACCCGCCCCTCCTCCGCCCCACCCCTACCCCCATCCCCCCACCTCACAAAACAAAAACAAACAATACCCCCACATACCCGCCCCCGTCCCCTCCGCCCCACCCCTACCCCTACCCCATCCCCCCCACCCCACCTCGCAAAACAAAAACAAACAAGGAAAGAGACAAAAGCAGGACCGAGATCCTCCATTCCTGGCGAATTCAAATCGCACGGCGCGCATACGATGGAGTCATTAACCTCGCCGCGCCAAGCAAAGGTCTGCCCCCCCATACCCACCTGCCCGGCCACCTCCCCCCCCAAACCCCTCCTTCTCACTTCATACCCCCCTTCAAAACGTCCCCCAACCCCTTCCTTACTTCGCCCCCCTCCACCACGTCCCCAAACCCCTCCTTCTCACTTCACCCCCTTCCAAAACGTCCTCCAACCCTCCTCATTCCGCCCCCCTCCACCACGTCCCCCAACCCCTCCTCCTTCTCACTTCGCTCCCCCCCTTCCAAAACGTCCCCAACCCCTCCTTCTCTCTTCGTCCTCCCTCCACCAGCTCCCCATACCTACTCTCCCCACCCTCTACCTCCTCGTCTAACCCCTCCCTAAACCCCTTCCTACTATCACCCCCTGCGTACCCCAAACCCCTGCTCCACCCTTTCATACCCCACCACCCAATTCCACCCCACCTCCCAACCCCACTGATGACAACCCCCTAACTCCCTCCATACCCCCGACCACATAACCCCACTAATAGCCCCCTAACCCCCTCCATGCCCCCGACCACCCAACTCCACCCGCTCCACACCCTCCATGCCCCCCCCAATCTACCCTCTCTAAACCCCTCCATACCCCCACCAACCTACTCCAACCCCCAACCTACCCCTCCACATATCCCCACCACCTACCCTCCCCGACCCCCTCTACCTCCACTCCCGCCCCCTCCTCCTTACCCACCACCCCTCTATTCCTCCCCCCTACCCTCCCGTCCGTAACCCCACCCCCCCTATTCCACCCCCTACCCCCCCCCCCCCTCGCTCGTTAAGGGCCCAACGACCTAATGAGTAGTTTATTCGGACATCAATCAGCATTACAAGACTGTCCTGCTGACATGACGGGGGGAGGGGAGTGGAGGGGAGGGAAGGGGTGCTGTGCGAATTCAAAGCAGGGACATGAGTGGGGGGGGAGGGGAGTGAAAGTAGGAAGGAGGAGGAGGAGGAGGAGGAGGAGGAAAAGGAGAAAGGAGGAGGAGGGGCAGGAGGAGGGGGAACAGTAGCAAAAGAAGAAGAATCAGGAAGGAGGAGGAGGATATAAAGATTGAGAAAAAAAAAGAAAGCGGTAAGAGGAGGGAGAAGGGTGGAGGATGAAGGAAGAAGGAAGAGTAAGAAAAATATGAATAGACGATGGGGTGGGGGTAGGGGGGGTGTAGTGCGCCCTGCGGGGGTATGAATGTATAAATACTTAGGAACAGGAATGGCCATGGGAACCAGCACAGACAAGAGTGGAAAATAAATGAAGAAAAACAAATAATCAAGAAAATGAGGGAGAGGGAGAGAGAGAGAGAGAGAGAGAGGGAGAGAGAGAGAGAGAGAGAGAGAGAGAGAGAGAGAGAGAGTAAGAGAGAGAGAGAGAGAGAGAGAGCGAGAGAAAGAGCGAGAGAGCGAGAGAGAGAGAGAGAGAGAGAGAGGAGCGAGAGAGAGAGAGAGAGAGAGCAGAGGGTTGAGCAGAGAGAGAGAGAGAGAGAGAGAGAGAGAGAGAGAGAGAGAGAGAGAGAGAGAGAGAGAGAGAGAGAGAGAGAAAGAGATAGCGAGAGAGAAAGAGAGAGCGAGAGCGAGAGAGAGAGAAATATAAGAGAAAAAGAGACCAAACCCCACAAACAAACTAACGGCGATCGAGCGGGAGTGGATTGGCCCCCCCTCCCCCCTCCCCCCCCTCCCGAATCGTCCCAGGGCAACCCCAATCCCGCAATCATCCCGGGGCAGACTGCCTTATCCCGGGGGTCCGCGCGTTCAAAATAACCCCTTCCCCCCTTCCCCCCTTCCTCCTTCCCCTCTTTCCCTCCTCCCCTCTCTCGCTCACGCTCTCTTTCGCCGCGATAATGCGTTTGTGGTTATTTGTTCTGTGTGCATTATAAATATACACATACAAATATATGCAGATATATATACATGTAAACAAACAAACAAACAAACAAACAAACACACACACACACACACACACACACACACACACATATATATATAGATACACATATACAGACATACACCTATCTACCTATCTATCTATCTATCTATCTGCCTACCTACCTATCTATATTATACATACATATATATATATATATATATATATATATATATATATATAGAGAGAGAGAGAGAGAGAGAGAGAGAGAGAGAGAGAGAGAGGGGGGGGGGGGGAGAGCGACAGACACAGAGAGAGGGGGGAGAGCGACAGACACAGAGAGAGAGAGGAGAGAGCGACAGACACAGAGAGAGAGAGGAGAGAGCGACAGACACAGAGAGAGAGAGGAGAGAGCGACAGACACAGAGAGAGAGAGGAGAGAGCGACAGACACACAGAGAGAGAGGAGAGAGCGACAGACACACAGAGAGAGAGGAGAGAGCGACAGACACACAGAGAGAGAGGAGAGGGCGACAGACACACAGAGAGGGGAGAGAGCGACAGACACAGAGAAGGAGAGAGACGACAGACACAGAGACGGCAGACAGAGAGACGACAGACACAGAGAGAGAGAGGAGAGAGCGACAGACACACAGAGAGAGAGGAGAGAGCGACAGACACAGAGAGAGAGAGGAGAGAGCGACAGACACAGAGAGAGAGAGAGGAGAGAGCGACAGACACACAGAGAGAGAGGAGAGAGCGACAGACACACAGAGAGAGAGGAGAGAGCGACAGACACACAGAGAGAGGGGAGAGAGCGACAGACACAGAGAGAGGGGAGAGAGCGACAGACACAGAGAGAGAGAGGAGAGAGCGACAGACACAGAGAGAGAGAGGAGAGAGCGACAGACACAGAGAGAGAGAGGAGAGAGCGACAGACACAGAGAGAGAGAGGAGAGAGCGACAGACACAGAGAGAGAGAGGAGAGAGCGACAGACACAGAGAGAGAGAGGAGAGAGCGACAGACACAGAGAGAGGAGAGAGCGACAGACACACACACAGAGGAGAGAGCGACAGAGAGAGAGAGAGAGAGAGGAGAGAGCGACAGACACAGAGAGAGAGAGGAGAGAGCGACAGACACAGAGAGAGAGAGAGCAGAGAGCGACAGGCACAGAGAGAGAGAGAGCAGAGAGCGACAGACACAGAGAGAGAGAGAGCAGAGAGCGACAGACAGAGAGATAGAGAGGAGAGAGCGACAGACACAGAGATAGAGAGGAGAGAGCGACAGACACAGAGATAGAGAGGAGAGAGCGACAGAGAGAGAGGAGAGAGCGACAGACAGAGAGGAGAGAGCGACAGACAGAGAGAGAGAGAGGAGAGAGCGACATACACAGAGATAGAGAGGAGAGAGCGACAGACACAGAGATAGAGAGGAGAGAGCGACAGACACAGAGATAGAGAGGAGAGAGCGACAGACACAGAGATAGAGAGGAGAGAGCGACAGACACAGAGATAGAGAGGAGAGAGCGACAGACACAGACAAAGAGGAGAGAGCGACAGACACAGACAAAGAGGAGAGAGCGACAGACACAGACAAAGAGGAGAGAGCGACAGACACAGACAAAGAGGAGAGAGCGACAGACACAGACAAAGAGGAGAGAGCGACAGACACAGACAAAGAGGAGAGAGCGACAGACACAGACAAAGAGGAGAGAGCGACAGACACAGACAAAGAGGAGAGAGCGACAGACACAGAGAGAGGAGAGAGCGACAGACACAGAGAGAGGAGAGAGCGACAGACACAGAGAGAGGAGAGAGCGACAGACACAGAGAGAGGAGAGAGCGACAGACACAGAGAGAGGAGAGAGCGACAGACACAGAGAGAGGAGAGAGCGACAGACACAGAGAGAGGAGAGAGCGACAGACACAGAGAGAGGAGAGAGCGACAGACACAGAGAGAGGAGAGAGCGACAGACACAGAGAGAGGAGAGAGCGACAGAGAGAGAGAGAGAGAGAGCGACAGACACAGAGAGGAGAGAGCGACAGACACAGAGAGAGAGAGAGAGCGACAGAGAGAGCGACAGAGACAGAGCGACAGAGAGAGCGACAGAGACAGAGCTAGGAGAGAGCGACAGAGACAGAGAGAGGAGAGAGCGACAGACACAGAGAGAGGAGAGAGCGACAGACACAGAGAGAGGAGAGAGCGACAGACACAGAGAGAGGAGAGAGCGACAGACACAGAGAGAGGAGAGAGCGATAGACACAGAGAGAGGAGAGAGCGACAGACACAGAGAGAGGAGAGAGCGACAGACACAGGCAGAGAGAGGAGAGAGCGACAGAGAGAGAGAGAGAGAGAGCGACAGACACAGAGAGGAGAGAGCGACAGAGAGAGAGGAGAGAGCGACAGAGAGAGAGGAGAGAGCGACAGACACAGAGAGAGAGAGAGCGACAGAGACAGAGCGAGGAGAGAGCGACAGAGACAGAGAGAGGAGAGAGCGACAGAAAGAGCGAGAGGGGAGAGAGCGACAGACACAGAGAGAGGAGAGAGCGACAGACACAGAGAGAGAGAGCGACAGAGAGAGCGACAGAGACAGAGCGAGGAGAGAGCGACAGACACAGAGAGAGGAGAGAGCGACAGACACAGAGAGAGGAGAGAGCGACAGACACAGAGAGAGGAGAGAGCGATAGACACAGAGAGAGGAGAGAGCGACAGACACAGAGAGAGGAGAGAGCGACAGACACAGACACAGAGAGAGGAGAGAGCGACAGACACAGGCAGAGAGAGGAGAGAGCGACAGAGAGAGAGAGAGAGAGAGAGAGAGAGAGCGACAGACACAGAGAGGAGAGAGCGACAGAGAGAGAGGAGAGAGCGACAGACACAGAGAGAGAGAGAGAGCGACAGAGAGAGCGACAGAGACAGAGCGAGGAGAGAGCGACAGAGACAGAGAGAGGAGAGAGCGACAGAAAGAGCGAGAGGGGAGAGAGCGACAGACACAGAGAGAGGAGGCAGAGACAGACACAGAGAGAGGAGGCAGAGACAGACACAGAGAGAGGAGGCAGAGACAGACACAGAGAGAGGAGGCAGAGACAGACACAGAGAGAGGAGAGAGCGACAGACACAGAGAGAGGAGAGAGCGACAGACACAGAGAGAGGAGAGAGCGACAGACACAGAGAGAGGAGAGAGCGACAGACACAGAGAGAGGAGAGAGCGACAGACACAGAGAGAGGAGAGAGCGACAGACACAGGCAGAGAGAGGAGAGAGCGACAGAGAGAGAGAGAGAGAGAGCGACAGACACAGAGAGGAGAGAGTGACAGAGAGAGAGGAGAGAGCGACAGACACAGAGAGAGAGAGAGAGCGACAGAGACAGAGAGAGGAGAGAACGACAGAGAGAGCGACAGACAGAGAGAGCGACAGAGACAGAGAGAGAGGAGAGAGCGACAGAGAGAGAGAGAGAGAGGAGAGAGCGACAGAGAGAGAGAGAGAGCAACAGACACAGAGAGAGAGAGAGAGAGAGAGAGAGAGAGAGAGAGAGAGAGAGAGAGAGAGAGAGAGAGAGAGAGAGAGAGAGAGAGAGAGAGAGCGACAGAGACAGAGAGAGAGAGGAGAGAGCGAGACAGCCGGCCAAATTGCGAGAGCGAGCGAGAGGCGGATCGAAAGCCGATTGGGCCCGAGGGAGGCGGGAGATAAAATCCTCTGCTTTGGCCGGGGATCCTTTCAGGAGAAGGTTGAAATGAGGATAAAAAAGAAAGAAGAAAAAAAAAACACGGACCTTGAGAGAGGGAAATTCAATCACCCCTTTCCTCATAGTCCTCCTACCCACCTCCTTCCCTTCCCCCTCCTCCTACCCTTCCCCCTCCTCCTCCCTCCTCCCTTCCTCCCCTTCCTCCTCTCCCTCCTGCTTCCTTCCCCTCTCCTACCCACCTCCTTCCCTTCCCCCTCCTCCTACCCTCCTCCTTCCCTTCCCCCTCCTCCTACCCTCCTCCTTCCCTCCCCCTCTCCTCCTACCCTCCTGCTTCCCTTCCCCCTCCTCCTACCCTCCTCCTTCCCTTCCCCCCTCCTACCCTCCTCCTTCCTTACCCCTCCTCCTACCCTTCCCCTCCTCCTACCCTCCTCTTCCCTTCCCCCTCCTCCTTCCTCCCTCCTCCCTCCTGCCCCTACCCTTACCCTTCTTCCCATCTCGCTTCTATCAATTCCTACTTTCAAAGCCCACCTCTCCCCCCCCGCACCCCCTCCCCGCCTATTCCAATCACCATTCGACCACTAAAAACCTCATTTTCAACCTCATAACCATCGGCCTCGCGCTACCTCCTCCTCCCTCTACCCTCCCCTCTTCATTTCTCCGTCTGTCTGCTGTTCCGTGCTTTCTTCTCGTGGCTCCTTCACCTGCAGATGCTCGTTATTTGGTTCGTTTTATCTCTCTCTCTCTCTCTCTCTCTCTCTCTCTCTCTCTCTCTCTCTCTCTCTCTCTCTCTCTCTCTCTCTCCTTCTCCTCCATCTTCTTCCCATTTTCTCATATTTTCCTTCAACCACATCTTATTTATATAGTCTTACTACACTGACCTTGCTCCTCTTCCTCCCTCTTACTCCCCTTCCTTCATATCCTTTTTTTCCTCCTCCTCTCCCTGTAGCTATCATTTTTCTTTCCTCCACCTCCTGTCTTGCATCCCTCATTTCCCTTCTTTTCCCTCCTCCTCCTCCTCCTCATCCCTTTCACCCACACTCCCCCTCCTATTCCTCCTCCCTTTCATCCACATTACCCTCCTCTTCCTCTTCCCTTAAATCCACATTTTCCTTCTCCTTCCATTTCCTCCTCTCTCCCTCCTCTCTCCCCCTTTCATCCACGTTTACCCTCCTCTTCCTCTTCCTTCCTTCCCATTTCCTCCTCCTTCCTCCTCCCTTTCATCCACATCCATCCTCCTCTTCTCTCTTCCTTCCTCCCTTT
>NW_027213539.1:57500-62500 GCF_042767895.1 Penaeus vannamei | reverse complement strand
GGGTGTCGATGGGGTTGAGGGGAAGGGGTGTTCTTTGGAGTGAGAGAATATGTTCTTGGGGGAGGGGTGAAGGGGGTGTTCTTGGTGTTGAGGGAAAGGGTGTTGATGGGGGTGGGGGAAAGGGTGTATCTTTTAAATAAACACACACACACACACACACACACACACACACACACACACACACACACACACACACACACACACACACACAGCAAGACACGCATACAAATAAAGACCTTTGAAAAGATGTACAGGCGAAGAGGGGGGAAGGGGGGGAAGGGGGAAGGGGGGGTTGTCTGTGGTTTGGCCCTAAAATAAAAATGAAAATTCTCACCTCGCAACTTCACTCGCTTTATGGCATTTTAGTGCCACCAGAACAGAACAATGGGGGAGGAGGAGGAAAGGGGGTGAGGGGGTGAAGGGGAGAGGGGGAGGAGGAGGAAAGTGGGGTGAGAGGGGTGAAGGGGGAGAGGGGGGAGGGGGGCGAAAGGGAGAGAGGGGAGGGGCAGAAAGGGAGAGAGGAGGGGGAGGGGGTTAAGAGGAGAGGGGAGGGAGGGAGTGAAGGGGAGAGCGGGGAGGGGTTGAGGGTGCCTTGTTTGGCTCTCCCCCTTTTCTTCTTAGCTCTTGTCTCTGCCTTCTCTCCCTGATCTCCCTTCTCCCATCTTTGGTTTCCCTTCCTCCTCCCCCCTCCCCGTTCCCCCAGCTTTGACCCCCCACCCCCTTCTCCCTTCCTCCGGATCTGACCTCCCTCATCCCCCTTCCCCCCCAACTCTGGTCTCCTCCTCCCCCTACGGGAATATCGTAAACGTGTTTTAGATTAAGATCTTCAGAAAAATATATGAACGGGTGATTATCGCATACCAGGAAAAAAAAAAGAAAACTGCAGAAACCAAAAGAAAACAAAATAACGAAGACAGAAAGAAAATACAAAAGAGAAAAAGAAAATAAGGACCTCCCCCCCACAAAAAGTCCTTCTATTTCTTATCTCGCCCTAAATCAAATCCCCACTCACCTCCTTTCCAAACCCCCCAACATCGATAGGCTCTAACCCCCTCCCATCTACCCTCCCTCCCACTCCCCTCCCACCCAATCCACCCCAAAAACCTCCCTGAGCTTCCCACTCTTACCCTCACTCCCTTTCGCTCCTCCCCCCAACCCTTCCCCTCTCCCCCCCCTCCACACACCCACCCACCCCACCATTAAATAGGCCCTATGGCGGGGGAGCGGCAATTGAGCCAGACGAGGGCCACCACACACGCAAGCCACACGTACGGGCCCTGTCACCCAGCGAGTGCCACGAATTATTACCGTCTTTTGCTTGGCACTCATCCCGGATCGTGTGACACTGGGGGGTGAAGGGTTATGGGCAGGAGGGGGGAGAGGGGTGAAGGGTTATGGGCAGGAGGGGGGAGAGGGGTGAAGGGTTATAAGGCAGCAGGAGGGGGGTGGAAGGGGGTGAAGGGTTATGTGGGCAGTGAGGGGGGAGAGGGGTGAAGGGTTATAGGCTTAGGAGGGGGGTAGAGGGGTGAAGGGTTATGGGCAGGAGGGGGAGAGGGGGTGAAGGGTTATGGGCAGGAGGGGGGGAGGGGGTGTGAAGGGTTATGGGCAGGAGGGGGGGAGGGGGTGAAGCGGCTGGTGGGCAGGGAGGGGGGGGAGGGGGTGAAGGGTTATGGGCAGGGAGGGGGGAGGGGGTGGGAAGGGTTATGGGCAGGGAGGGGGAGGGGTTGAAGGGTTGTTATGAAGGTGGCAGGAGGGGAGGGGTGAAGGGTTATGCGGCAGAGAGGGGGAGGGGGTGTGAAGGGTTATGGGCAGGAGGGGGGAGGGGGTGAAGGGTTATGGGCAGGAGGGGGGAGGGGGTGCGAAGGGTTATGGGCAGGAGGGGGAGGGGGTGGAAGGGTTATGGGCAGGAGGGGGGGGGAGGGGGTGTAAGGGTTATGGGCAGGAGGGGGTGAGAGGGGTGAAGGGTTATGGGCCCAGGGAGAGGGGGAGAGGGGTGGAAGGGTTATGGGCAGGGAGGGGGAGGGGGTGAAGGGTTATGGGCAGGAGGGGGGAGGGGGTGAAGGGTTATGGGCAGGAGGGGGGAGGGGGTGAAGGGTTATGGGCAGGAGGGGGAGAGAGGGTGAAGGGTTATATGGGCAGGAGGGGGGAGGGGGGTGAAGGGTTATGGGCAGGAGGGGTGAGGGGGTGAAGGGGTTATGGGCAGGAAGGGGATAGGGGATAGGGGGGCATGGGTAACGGGGTAGGGGGTAGGAGGTAATGGGGTTAAAAGGAGAGGAAGGGGTTAGAAATGTAGGGGGTAGGTTTAATAGTTAATGGTGACTGGGTGATAGGGTGCAAGGGTGATAGGGTGCAAGGAGTAACAGGGTAGGGGGTATGGGTATGGGTATGGGCTTTAGGAAGTATGGGGTTAAGGGAAGGAAGAGGGGAAGGGGTTATGGGTAGGGGGTAGGGGTTATGGGGTTAAGGCAGAGAAGGGGTAGACAGAAAAAAAGGGAGGGTAGAGTAAGGGTGGATAGGACTATGGGGGAAATACAGGATACGAGTTAGGGTAGATATATGAAATTGGGGTAAGAGAGAGTAAGAAAGAAAAAGCAAGGGAAAGGGTAAGGTCAAATGGGAGGATCCAGGGCTAGAGCAAGGGGGTAAGGGTTGAACTTTAAGGTTAGGGTAAAGACTGGGGTAAGGGCAATGGAAGAGAAGGGTAAAGACTGGGGTAAGAGCAATGGAAGAGAAAGGTAAAGACTGGGGTAAGGGTAATGGAAGAGAAAGGTAAAGACTGGGGTAAGGGTAATGGAAGAGAAGGCTAAAGAGTGGGGTAAGGGCAATGGAAGAGAAAGGTAAAGACTGGGGTAAGGGCAATGGAAGAGAAGGGTAAAGACTGGGGTAAGGGCAATGGAAGAGAAGGGTAAAGACTGGGGTAAGGGTAATGGAAAAGAAGGCTAAAGACTGGGGTAAGGGCAATGGAAGAGAAGGGTAAAGACTGGGGTAAGGGCAATGGGAGAGAAAGGTAAAGACTGGGGTAAGGGCAATGGGAGAGAAAGGTAAAGACTGGGGTAAGGGTAATGGAAGAAAAGGCTAAAGACTGGGGTAAGGGCAATGGGAGAGAAGGCTAAAGACTGGGGTAAGGGTAATGGAAGAGAAGGCTAAAGACTGGGGGAAGGGTAATAGAAGAGAAGGGTAAAGACTCGGGGTGCAAGGGGCAAATTGGAAGAGAAGGCAAAGATCTGGGGTAAGGGCAATGGAAGAGAAGGCTAAAAACTGGGGTAAGGGTAATAGAAGAGAAGGGTAAAGACTGGGGTAAGGGCAATGGAAGAGAAGGGTAAAGACTGGGGTAAGGGCAATGGAAGAGAAGGCTAAAAACTGGGGTAAGGGTAATGGAAGAGAAGGGTAAAGACTGGGGTAAGGGTAATGGAAGAGAAGGGTAAAGACTGGGGTAAGGGTAATAGGAGAGAAGGGTAAAGACTGGGGTAAGGGTAATGGGAGAGAAGGGTAAAGACTGGGGTAAGGGTAATGGAAGGGATGGATAAAGACTGGGGTAAGGGCTGAGAATGGGCAAAAAGAGTAACGGTAATGTAAGGGTACGTAATGAAGATGTCGGGTAACGGTATTTGGGGTAGTGGTTTCAAGGGTTACGCTAATCGTAAGGCTGGGTAATGGGCAAGTGGTAAGGATAGGTATTAGGCAAGTGGTAAGCGTAGACAATGGGCAAGTGCTAAGTAATTAACAAGTGACAAGTGTAAGTAATTAACAAGTGGCAAGTGTAAGTAATTAACAAGTGGCAAGTGTAAGTAATTAACAAGTGGTAGGCGCGGGCAATGAACAAGTGGAAAGCGTGGGCAACGAACAAGTGGTAGGCGCGGGCAATGAACAAATGGTAAGCGCGGGCAATGAACAAGTGGAAAGAGCGGGCAATGAACAAGTGGTAAGCGCGAGCAACGAACAAGTGGTAAGCACAACGGGGGACGGGGGATAAAAGCACCAAACAGCAGCCAGCGAAGAGGAGAGAAAGCACCCCGTCCCATAACAACGCCAGACACAAGGAGACGTTCGGGTTTTTCTCCTTTTTTTTATTTTTATTTTTTTTTCACAGTTGATAATAGCTGTGGGAGGGTGGAGGGTGGGGGGTGGGGGGAGAGGGTAAGAGATGTTGGTTGAGGAAATTGAGGGAGTGAAAGGGAGGGAAAGGGGAAGGGGTGGAAGGGAGGGAGGGGAGAGAGGAAGGGGAAAGGGAGAGGAGGGGGAGAGTGAAGGGGGAAGGGAGGGAGAGGGGAGGAGGGAAGGGGGGAAGTGGAGGGAGGGGGAGAGGAAGGGGGAAGTGGAGGGGAGAGGAGAGAGGAAGGGGGGAAGGGAGGGGAGGGGGAGAGGAAGGGGGGAAGGGAGGGGAGAGGGAGAGGAAGGGTGAAAGGGAAGAAGAGGTGACAGGTGAAAGGGGGCAGGTGAAAGGAAGGATGAGGACGGATAGAAGGGGATGGGAAAAGGGGGAAAGAAAAAGAGGGAGAGGGCGAAGGCGAGAGAGGGAAGGAAAAGGCGGAGAGCATAGGAATGGGGATAGGAAGGAAAGCGTGGAGAGGGGAAGGGGCGTAGGGATAGGGAAGAGGTAGAAGGGAATAGAGATAGGGAGAGGGTGAAGAGGGGAGGAAAGGGGGTGGGGGAAGGGAGGGTTGAAATGGTAGGGGATAGAATGGAAAATTTAAAAGGAAGAGGAAGGGGGTTTGGAAGGCGTCCAGGATAAAATGAAAAAAGAAAGGGAAAGGAAAGAAGGGTAAAGGAGGGAATAAAGAGGGAGAAGTAGATGGAGGAGGAAGAAAATAAGAGGCAAAAGACAGGGAAGAAAAGAAAGAGAAAGAAGGGTGAAACATAGAAAGACTGAAGGATGAAAGAGAGAAAGAAAAGAGAGAGAGAGAGAGAGAGAGAGAGAGAGAGAGAGAGAGAGAGAGAGAGAGAGAGAGAGAGAGAGAGAGAGAGAGAGAGAGAGAGAGAAAGAGAGAGAAAGAGAGAGA
>NW_027213539.1:35000-45000 GCF_042767895.1 Penaeus vannamei | reverse complement strand
AACCCCTCCATCCCCAACCCCCTTCCCCCACCCCGTCAACCCTTAACCTCCAACCTCCCTCCCTCCCTTCCCCCCAACTCCTAGCCTTCCCCCGCCCCCGCCCCCGCCCCCCCTTTAACCCATAAATTCCACCCCACCCCCTTTTCTCCCAATCTCCTTTCCCCTCTGTCCCCTTTACCCCAATTCTTCCATCCCTTCCCTCCACCATCCTCAAACGGCTACGCAGGTGTTGTGGGCGCGGGTGGGCGGGATGGCGGGCGGGGTGGGAGAGAAAAAATAAATAAAGAAAGAAGAAAAAAACAACAACGAATTTCGGGGAAGATGAGGGGGTTTGACGTTTTTTTTTTTTTTTTTTTTTTTTTTTTTTTTTTTTTTTTTTTTTTTTTGGGGGGGGGGGGAGGTTGTTATCCGTCCGTTATTTTTTTCATGCTCATTTTACTTTTAATTGGTGGTGGTGGTGGTGATGACTGTGGTGGTGGTGATTGATGACTGTGGTGGTGATGATGACTGGTGGTGGTGATGATAACTGGTGGTGGGGATGATGACTGTGGTGGTGGTGGTGATGATGACTGTGGTGGTGATGATTGTGGTGGTGTTGCCGGTGGTGGTGATGATGGTCATATCATCAACAACAATATTAATGATAGCAACAATAACAATTATGACAACGCCGATAATAAAAAAAAAAAAAATAATAATAATAATAATAATAATAATAGTACATGGCATATCAAACAAAACAACAAAGAGCAGCAACAATAACAACAACCGCAGCAGTGACGACACAAATAACGACAACAAACCAAAACAAACAAATTGACACCTAAAGCACAAACATCTGTCATCCCCGGCCCTTTTTACAGCTGCAACTCTCCCGTGTTTGTTTGTTTGTTTGTTTGTTTATCCCCGGGTGCGAATTACCGGGACCTACTTAGGCAATTACTTCTTTTGGCGAGAGTAATCGATCCGTAATTGTGTCAGTAAGTGCAGTAATAGCAAAACAAATTGAGATGATGATAACATTAATGATAATAATGATGAAATTTATAATAACACTAATGATAACGATAACGATGATGATGGTGATGATGCTATGATGGTGGTGGTGATGATGATGATTGATGGTGATGGTAATGATAGTGATGGTAATGATAGTGATGGTAATGATGATAGTGATGATAACAACAATAATGATAATCATAACGATAACGATAATGAGAGTGATGATAACTATAACACCAATCATAATAACTATTACTACTGCTATTGCAATTTCTACAACTGACATAAATTATATCATAGACCGAAAAAAACATAAGGACACGAACATCTACCCCCCCCCCCCCCCGCCCCCCCAGAACCGCAGCCACGCCACCGACAACACACAACAAGCAGGCAACAACCCGGGAGTGAACACAGGCAATCTGGCCGTTCCAAATGAGCCAATTATCCTCTAAAATAGTCCCTCTCCCTTCTCTCCCCTACCCCTATCCTCCCCCCCACTGAAACGTTCCCCCTCCTCCTACCCCCCACCTCAACCCCGACCCCTGTCTCCCCCACCTCACCCCGTGCCCCTCTTCCTCCTCCCCCCTCATTTCCGTCCTCCCCTATCGCTTCCCCCTTCTTCCCCTACTCCCACCCCTCCTCCTCTCTCTCTCTCTCCCCCCAACCTTTTACGGGAATATTTCTTCATTTTCTATGATAATTGACTGTCTGGTTTTCGTCGTCTGATGATGAAAGTCCCGCAGATTCCTCTCCCTCCACACCCCCCCCCCTTACCCTCTCTTTGACCCTTCTTGACTCCCTCGTTCTTGTCCTTACCACTCCCCTCCCCCCCTTCCCCTTCATCTACTCGCCTCTCTTTCGCTCTTCCCTTCCCTCTCCCCTGTTCTTTCCACTTCTACTCCCTATTCTCCTCATTCTCATTTTAGCCCCTCCTCCCTCCCTCCCTTCCACACGATACAGCTCCTCTCTCCTCCCTCCCTCTTTTTCCCCACTCTCTCGTCTCCCCTCCCTCAGACCTCCTCTTCAGATGGTTTCATTTCCAGCTCTTTATCTCTACCCCCTCCCCTCTCCCTTTACACACTCTTTTCTCCGATTTGACTCGGATAAAAAAAAAAAAAAAAAAAAAGAAAAAAAAAAAAAAAGAAAAAAAAAACTGGCACAACTAGTGAAAAAGTCTGCAGCAAACTTTATCTCTTCATCCATTTTTTTTCTAGCAAGGGAGTCCGGGCTTACAACAATAGCTAGTTGTAACAGCCGCTATTTGTAACAAGACAATGTAAAATGGGCTAGCAACAGCACGGCGAGTTGTCACAGGGGCTGCTAGCAACAGCGTTGTTAGATGGAATAGTTCTAACAGTACCTAGTTATAAAATGGCAAGTTGTAAAATGGGCTAGTTCTAGCTGCGAGACAAGTTGACAGACACAGGAACTATTACACGGGGGCTATTAGGAAAATGTTTACCTGCTGTTGTATGAATGTCTACTTATTATCGCTGTTAAGATCTTTGTTTAAGCACGTTTTTTCATCTCATTTGTTTATTTATCCGCCTTTTTGGCATTTCCAAAACTGTCATTTCTAATCGATATTCAAACAGGTTGCGACGCGCTCGCGCTCACGCACGCACGCACGCACGCACGCACGCACGCACACACACGCACTTCCAAACCAGATTTCCGGAAGCAATCCTGTTATCACGTTTCCTAATATCAAATACTATTACTAGTACTGCCAATAGCAACAATAACATTAATAATAATGACAAAAATAATGATAAAGATGATAAGGATGGCAATAAGAATGATGTTGAAGACGAAGATAATGATAATGATAATCATGACAATGACGATAGCAATAATTATGACGATGGTGATAACAGCATTGTCTCTAACCTCAACGAGAACGTTATGCGACTACAGAGCACACGGGCCGCGAAAATGACAACAGCTCTTGATCACTGACTCACGATCAGCTGGCAAAAATAGTTTGGTTTTTGTTCTGGTTGTACTTGCTCATGGAAGCTATATATATATTTTTTTACATACATACATACACATCCGTGTGTGTGTGTGTGTGTGTGTGTGTGTGTGTGTGTGTGTGTGTGTTTGTGTGCGCGCGTCTCTCTCGCTTTCTCTTCCCCTCTCTCTCTCTCTCTCTCTCTCTCTGTATAGAGATATAGATAGATAGATAGAGATACAGAGAGAGAAAGAGATCTTAAAGAGAAACTCTCTCTCTTAAGCCACCTTCGACATCCATCAATCCTGCTTCACGCCAATTCTATCCCCGCACCACGGATTCCCTCACCCCTTTCCTATCCCCCCCCCCCCCAATCCCCAACCACCACACACATCCAAAACCGAACCTAACGACCGGTCACCACAAGGACCAAAATCGCGACGCGAAAAAAAAAATGGGGAAAATCTTAAAAAACGACCTAGGACCATATGCGTCCCCCCCCCCCCTCCCTGTCGCCCTCCCTCTCCCTCCCCCCTCACCCCGCCTCCATCCGAGTATTCTTTTGGGACATGCAAATCTTGGTGGATTTATAGAGGAAGAGGGAGGGAGGGAGGGAGGGAGGGAGAAAGAGAGGGAGGGAGGGAGGAGGTATGGATAAGGAATGGGTAGCCTAAAAGGGTTTTGGGTAGTAGGGGAAAGGGTAAGGGAATGGAAAGGAAAGAATTGCAAAGGGGATGGAGAGGAGAGGAGGTGAGGGGAAGGAGGAGGAATGAGGTGAGGGGAAGAAGGAAGGTGAGGGGAAGGAGAAAGGAAGGAGGTGAGGGGAAGGAGAAGGAGAAGGAAGGAGGTGAGGGAAAGGAGAAGGAGAAAGAGAAGGGAGGTGAGGGGAAAGGAGAAGAGGAGAAAGCAAGTTTGGAGGTGAGGGAAAGGAGATGGAAAGGATGAGGAGAAGAGATGAGATGAGAGGAGAGGAGGTGAGGGGGAGGGAGAGGATTGACAGTGAGGGGGAAAGAGAGAGGAGAGGAGGTGAGGGGAAGGAGATGAGAGGATGGGAAAGAGAGGGAGAGGAGAGGATGGGAAAGAGAGGGGAGAAGGTGAGGGGGGAGGAGAGCAGGAGGGAGAGGAGAAGAGGTGAGGAGAAGGAGAGGAAAGAAGGTTAGGGGAAGGAGAGGTGAGGAGGTGAGGGGAAAGGTGAGAGATGAGGCGGGAAGGGGGCGAAGAAAGAGTTAAAGGTAAGATTAGAAGGAGAAAAAATAAAAGAATAATAAGATGGAAGGAATAACAAGGAGGAGGAGGAGATAAAGTAGGAGGAAGAAGAAGAGGAGGAGGGCCAAGAGGAGGAAGACCTAAGCATAGAAGAAAGAGAGGGGTATAGGGGTGGGGGTGGGGGGGGTCACTGGTCAAAATATGTCAAGAGAGTTTTAAGAGAGGCAATGGATTGCGGGGTCTGTCTTCGCCATTATTATTTATCTCCCTCTCCGTCTCTCTTTCTCCTCTTCCCCCCCCCTTTTTTTTTATCTCCTTCTGTACCTGGAAGACCCGTATAACAACGCCGATTATGTAATAAAAATGTTAAAGGCCCGCTCGTCAAAGGCCACACACGCGCGGCCAGGGAGGGGGAGGGGATGGAGGGGAGGGGATGGTGGGGAGGGAAAGGGGGGGGCTCTCGGTCTCGGTCTCGGTCTCGGTCTCGGTCTCGGTCTCGGTCTCTCTCTCTCTCTCGGTCTCTCTCTCTCTCTCTCCCTTTTCTTTCTCCAATCCTCCACCTTTCTCTCTTCCTCTGCTTCTCTCTCCCTCTCCTTATTTTCTCTTCCCTTCCTCTCTATGCCCCCCCGCCCCCCCATCCTGTCTACTCGCACCCTGACTTTCTTCTCCCACTTTTACCGGCTTTCTCCCTTCGCCTTTCTTTCACGATCATCCGTATTTCCTCCCTCTTTTGCCCTCTTTTCTTCGCCTTTTTCGGTATTCTGTCCCTGCCTTCTTCTTTCCTCTCCCTTCCAATGGCATCAATCCCTCCTTTCTCGCTTTCTTTCTCTCCAATTATCCCTCTCTTTCGCTCACCCTTTTTTCTCTCTTTCTCCACCCTGTTCTTGACCCCTTCTCCTTTCTCCCTCCCTCCCTCCCCCTCTCCAGCTTCTCTTTCCCTCCCTCTTCCTTACTTTCTCTCCTACCGCTTTTATCGTTCTCCCTCCCTTCCTCCTCCTCTCCCTTCCTTCCTTCCTCCTTTTATTCCATCGCCATCCAATTCCAACTCCATCATCCCCCCCCTCCCCCTCCTCCTCCCCCTCCCCCCTCCTGCTCCTCCTCCTCCTCCTCCTCCTCCTCCCCGATCGCAGGAGAGTGAAGGGAAAGAAAGAAGGGGGAGGTGGGGAGGAGGGAGGGGGAGAGGGGGAGGAGTCACCCTGATTAGCAAATGGAGCGATATCTTTCACCGGACATTAGATATGGGCGTTATAGCATAGATCGCGCGGGAGGGTGGAGGGGGGTGGGGTGATGGGGGAGACGGAGGAGAGGGTGGTGGAGGAGGGGGGTAAGACGGAGGGGAGGGAGGGGGAGACGAGGAGGGGAAGAGAAGTGAGTGGATGGGGGGAGACGGAGGGGAGGGTGGGGAGACGGAGGGGAGGGGAGGGGTGGTGTATGGAAGGGGATGGAGGGTAGAGGTTGTTGAGAGAGAGAGGGGGATAGGGGAGAGGTCTTGTTGAAAAGGGGGATGGAGGGGAGGGGCTGTGGGAGGAAGCGTGTTTGTTTACATAGGAAGTGGCAGAGAAAGGGGAGAGAGCGAGATAGATAGAAATAAGAGAGAGAGAGAGAGAGAGAGAGAGAGAGAGAGAGAGAGAGAGAGAGAGAGAGAGAGAGACAGAGAGAGAGAGAGAGAGACAGAGACAGAGAGACAGAGAGAGAAAGAGAAAGAAAACGAAAGAAAGAGAAAGAGAAAAAGAGAAAAAAGAGAAAGAAAGAAAAAGAAAGAGAAAGAGAAAGAAAGAAAAAGAAAGACAGAAGGAGAAAGGGCACCTCCAGCGAGCGAGATCCCCGCCCGAAGCCGACGCCACCGCCTCCTTTGACAAAATCTTCCGAGAACAGATCCTCCTCCTGTGTCCTCGGGGAAGAAAGACAGCTGATGGGAGAAGGCCTGCACACCCTCCCCTTTCCCCCCCCACCCCCTCATCTCATCTCCCCTCCCCCCTTTCCCCTCCCCTTCCCTTCATCTCCCCTCCTCCTCTCTCCTCCCACCACAACTTTACAACTCGTTTTACATCCTAGTCCTGTCATCTTTAATATCATCATTATCATTATGATTACTGTTGTCATCCTTCTTTTCTGTTTTTTTTTCTCTTTCTTCTCATTACTATTACTGTCCTAATTACAGTCTTGATTTTTATTATCATCATTATCATTATCATTACACTCACTATTTCCTAGAATCATCATAATTACTGCATCTCTCCCCCTCTCTCGCTCCATCTCTCTCTATCCCCTACTTATCTCCTTTTCGCTCTCTTTCTCTATCCTCTATTTTTTCCCTTTCTCCCTCTCTTTCTTCTCTCTCTCTCTTCTCTCTCTCTCGTCTCCTCCCCTCTCTCCTCTTTCCTCTCCCTCTCTCTCTCTCTCCTCTTCCTCTCCCCCTCTCTCTCCTCTCCCCCCTCTCTCTCTCCTCTTTCATCTCCCCCCTCTCTCTCCCTCTTTCTTCCCCCCCGTCTCTCTCTCCTCTTCTTCTCCCCCTCTCTCCCTCCTCTTTCTTCTCCCCCCCCTCTCTCTCCCTCTTTCTTCTCCCCCTCTCTCTCCTCATTCCTCTCCCTCTCTCATCCTCATTCCTCTCCCTCTCTCTCCTCATCCCTCTCCCTCTCTCTCCTCATCCCTCTCCCTCTCTCTCCTCATTCCTCTCCCTCTCTCTCTCTCTCTCTCCTCTCCCTCTCCCTTCCCCTTCCTCGCTTTTCCCCTCCCACCCATCTTCTTTCCCCGGTCGAAATTTTCCAACTCTCACCCTACCTTGTGTCACCTAACGCCCTCGCTCATCATAGGGCTTCAAGTTTAGAGGGGAAGGGAGGGGGGAGGAGAAGGGGCAAGAAGGGGGAAGGAGAGGGAGGGAGGAAGAGGAGAAGGAGGAGGAGAAGGAGAGGGGTGAAGGAGAATGGGAAGGGGGGAGGAGAAGGGGAGGAAAGGAATAAATAAACGGAGGGAAAGGGGAACAGGGAGAGGAAAAGGAAGATGGAATGGGTGGTAGGGAGAGGATGGAAGAGAGCCTAGAGGAGGACAAAAGGATCGTGAGGAGTAAGAAGAGTAAAGGAGGAATAAGAGGGAAGGCGGAGCAATAAGAGGGAAGGAGGAATAAAAGGGAAGGGGGAGGAATAAGAGAGAAGGAGGGATATGAGGGAAGGAGGAATAAGAAGGAAGGAGGAGGAAGAAGAGGGAAGGAAGGAGGAGGAAGAAGAGGAAAGGAGGAGGAAGAGGGAAGGAGGAAGAAGGAGGGAAGAGGGGAGGGCTCGCAAGTATTGTAAACTGAATGATAAATATTTGTAGAATCACATAAACCTAATCTCTTATCTGCATCATAAAAAAATAAAAATAAACAAACGAATAGATAAATAATATCAACAACAAAAAATCCATGACGTGTAATTCAAGCCAACAAACAAACAAACAAAGAAAACAAGCAAACTCCCCTCCTCTTTCCACCCCTACCCCTCCAGCTCCCAAAGCAAGACACCCACACCCCTCTTCACCCCCCCTCCCCCTCCCGCTCCCCCCCCCCCCCCCCCCGCCGCCCAGCTGAGCCTCCTTGACCAAGTGTCAGACGCACGCAGGCCTCCAGGACACAAAGGAATTCCTGCAGCATCCCTCTGATCCCTACCCCCCCCCGCCACCCCGTCCCGCCCCTTCCGCCCCTTCCCCCACCCACTACTCAACCCCCTACCCCCCACACACTACTCAACCCCTCCTACCCCCCACCCCCACCCTCCTCCTAACTTCTCAATTCCCCCGCCCTCCTCTTTCACGCTATTCCGTTATATCTCAATCGCCTTACTTTTTTTTATGATCTTTCTCATCTCGCCCTCTTACCTATCCTCCCCTCCTCTTCTCATCTATTCTCCTTCCTTCCCCTCTGCTCCTTATTCTTTCATACTCTCTCCTCCTCTCCTCTTTCTTTCTCCTTCCCTCCCTCTTCTCACTATTCTTTCATATTATCATCTCCTCTCCTCTTTCTTTCTCCTCTTCTCAATATTCTTTCATACTATCTCCTCCTCTCCTCTTCCTTTCTGCTTCCCTCCCCTCTCCTCCCTATTCTTTCATACTATCTCCTCTCCTCTTTCTTCCTCCCTGTTCTTTCATACACACACCTCCTCCCCTCCTCTCCTCTTTTACTCTCCCTCCCTCTCCTACCTTTTCTTCCACACTCTCCCTCCCTCTCCTTTTCTTCCACTCTCACCCCCTCTCTCTCCTTTCCAACTTCATTCTCAGCTTCCCTTCTCTCCATTATTCTTATACACTCTCACCTCTCCTCCCTCTCCCCTTTTATTCTCCCTCCCTTATCCTTTTTATTCTCCCTCCCTTATCCTTTTTATTCTCCCTCCCTTATCCTTTTTATTCTCCCTTCCTTATCCTTTTTATTCTCCCTCCCTTATCCCTTTTTATTCTCCTCTCCCTTATCCTTTTTATTCTCCCTCCCTTATCACTTTTTATTCTCACCTCCCTTATCCTTTTTATTCTCCCTCCCTTATCCTTTTTATTCTCCCTCCCTTATCCTTTTTTTATTCTCCCTCCCTTATCCTTTTTATTCTCCCTCCCTTATCCTTTTTATTCTCCCTCCCTTATCCCTTTCTATTCCTCCCTCAATCTCCCTTTTTATTCTCCTCCCTCCCTCCCCCTTTTTATTCTCCACTCCCTCCCCCTTTTTATTCTCCCTCCCTCCCCCTTTTTATTCTCCCTCCCTCTCCCCTTTTATTCTCCCCCTCCCTCTCCCTTTTTATTCTCCCTCCCTGCTCGTTCCTATTCTTCCATACTCCCTCCTTTCTCACCTCTCCCTCCTCCCCTGTCCACACCCCCTTTCCCTTTTATCTCCCTCCGTACCCCTCCTTTCCCCCCTCAAAAAACCTACTCCCCATCCACCCCCACCTCCTAAAACAAACAAACAAACAAACGCGCACACACACACACACACACACACACACACACACACACACACACCCACACACACAAAAAAAAAAAAAAAAAAAAAAAAAAAAAAAAAAAAAAAAAAAACGGTATCCTTTCCTCCCCTTCCTCCCCTTCCTTCCCTCCTTCCCTCCGTCCTTCAGACCTCGAGGAAGAGAGGCGGAGCGAAACCCGAAGAAGGATTTACGGGAAGACCAGCGGACCGGAGAGATTAAAGACAAACAAATAATTAAATGCCAACACGAGACATAAAACACATGAAGGGGGCTTTTAAATGGATGAAGGAGAGGAAAGGTGAGTGGGAGGGCGGGAGGAAAGGAGGTGAGGGGAGGGAGGGAGGGAAGGAAGGAAGGGAGTGGGAGGGAGGAAGGAGGAGGGGAGGAGGGAGGGAGAAGGAGGAAAGGGGAGGGAGGGGAGGAGGAAGGGGAGGGAGGGGAGGAGGAAGGGAGGGAGGGAGGGCGAGAAGAAAGGAGGGAGGGAGGGGAGGAGGAAGGGAGAGGGGGGAGGAAGGAAGAGAGAGAGGGGGAGGAGGAAGAGAGAGAGGGGAGGAGGAAGGGAGGGAAGGGAGAGGAGGAGAGGGAGGAAGGGAGGAGGGGAGGAGGGAAGGGAGGAGCAGAAGGGGAAGGCAGAGAAGGAGTGAAACAGAAGAAGAGAGAGAGAGAGAGAGAGAGAGAGAGAGAGAGAGAGAGAGAGAGAGAGAGAGAGAGAGAGAGAGAGAGAGAGAGAGAGAGAGAGAGAGAGAGGAAGAGAATCGTGACGTGACTCAGTGTCTTTGTCTATCGAAGGGCCTCTCCGTGCGTCCGTCCATCCGTCCCTTGTACTCGGGGGTTTGGGGATGGGGGTGGCACTGCGCTGACCTTGTGTGGCTCTCTCTCTCTCGCTCTCTCGCTC
>NW_027213539.1:17500-20000 GCF_042767895.1 Penaeus vannamei | reverse complement strand
TTCCTGCTCTTCCTCCCTTCCTTCCATCCTCCTTCATTTCCTCTTTCCCCCTATCTCCAGTCGCAATCTATTCACCCTTTTCTTCCCTTCCAAATCTTTCTCCCACCCTCTTCTTTCTTTCCCTCCCCATCATTTCCTGCCTCCTCCTCTTCTTCTCTTTCCTTCCTGCCTCCCTTCCTTCCTTCCTTCCCTCCCTCCCCCTCCACCCCTCCCCCCCTCTTCCCCTCCAACCCCTCCCCTCTCTTCCCCTCTTCCCCTCCACCCCTCCACTCTTCCCCCCACCCCTCCCCTCTTCCCCTCCCCTCTACCCCTCCAATTCCCTCCCCTCTTCCCCCTCCACTCCTCCCCTCCTTCCTCCACACCTCCAACCCCCTTTCACCCCTCCCCTCCACCCCTCCACCCCTCCCCTCTTCCCCCCACCCACCACCCCTATCAAAATTATCCCAGGCCCTCGACATTCCCAGGTGCCCATAGGCCTAGGAGCGAACGCGGCCCACCTACCCCACCTACTTACACTACTACTACCGAAACCGCTTGACATGCCTAAGCAAAACATTTCCGGAGATTGGGTGATGAATGAGGAGGGAGAAAGGAGGGGGGGGGGAGGGATAGAGAGAGAAAGGGGAGGAGGAAGGAGGAGGGAGAGAGGAGGGTGGGAGGGTGACAGGGAAAGAGGGAGGGAGGAGGGTGGGAGGGTGACAGGGAAAGAGGGAGGGAGGGACAGAAGGAGGGAAGTAGGGAAGGAGGAAGGGAGGGAGGTAAGGAAGGAGGGGCGAGTGAGAAAAAGGGGGAGGGGGGGGGGGAGGAAGGATATACGGTGTTCACGTTTTAAATTTGGATCCCGATGTGCTTCTTCCGCGTGTTTCTCCCTCCCTACTTCCATTCTCTCTCTCTCTCTCTCTCTCTCTCTCTCTCTCTCTCTCTCTCTCTCTCTCTCTCTCTCTCTCTCTCTCTCTCTCTCTCTCTCTCTCTCTCTCTCATTTTTCTTTATTTTCTCTTTCTCTCATTTTAACTACCTTCTCTCTCTCTCTCGCCCTGTCTGTCTGTCTGTCTGTCTGTCTGTCTGTCTGTCTCTCTCTATATATATATATATGTGTGTGTGTGTGTGTGTGTGTGTGTGTGTATAGTCCATTTTCTTATTTGCTTTCCTTTCTAATAAAGCCGACTTTCGCAGGCGTCATTAACGCAATTCCGGTTTTAATTTAAGCTTCCTGTACTTGGGTTATTATGCATTTTTTTTAGGCTTCTTGTGTTCGTCTTCCTCTAGGCCCCTCCCCCCCCTTCCCCTTTCCTACACCTCCCCCCACACCTCTCCCCCCTTTTCTACTTTCCTGTTCGTTTTCTCTCGTATTTTCATGATCCTCTTCTCTTCCCTCTTTCCATTCTTGTCTTCGCTCCCTCTTTGACAACGGTAACGACCACAGCAATAATAATAATATGAATGATTATTAAGATATGATAAAGACTCCTATCATTCTTATATATCACCACGTATCATTATCGTTATCATTACCCTTAAATCATCTTTAACGAATGCCTAAAACAGCAGCAGCAGCAGCAAACAACAACAACAACAACAACAAACAAGAGAAACAACAACAACACATCAAGCTCAGATCCGACCAGTTCTGTCTTGTTTTATTTTTCGGTCTTATCTTTATTCATTTGAACTTCTCCCTCTCCCTGTCTCCCCTTCTTTCCTTTCTCTTTTCTTCATTGCTCCCCTCCCTAACAATTCCCCAAACCCTCTGTCTTTTCTCCCCCCCTCTCCCTCTCTCTTTCTCTCCCTCCCTCTCTCTCTTTCTCTCCCTCCCTCTCTCTCTTTCTCTCCCTCCCTCTCTCTCTTGCTTTTTCCTCCCTCCCTCTCTCTCTGCTCTGCTCTCCTCCCTCTTCTCTGCTTTTCTCCACTCTCTCTCTCTTTCTCTCCCTCCCTCTCTCTCTTGCTCTCCCTCCCTCTCTCTCTTGCTCTCCCTCCCTCTCTCTCTTGCTTGCTCTCCCTCCCTCTCTCTCTCTCTTTACCTACCTACCCACCTACCTATTTATTTATCTATCTACCTACCTATCTATCTACCTATCTTTCGCTGTCTATCCTTTCCTCCCATACGACGGTTCTCACTGCCATTCCCGGACGAATATTTCTTCTCTTCCTAACCATCTTTTTCTTCTGCCTTCCTACCTCTTTCTCTTATTCCTTCCTTTCCACCCCTTTCCAACCCCGTCCCAATTCCCCTCCTCCTCCTCTTTTCTCCCTCCTCTTTCTCTCCCCTTTCTCCTCCTCAATGCTCCTCCTCCTCCTCTTTTTTCCCCTCTTCTTCCTCTCCCTTTCCCCTTATTCAATTCCCCTACTCCTCCTCCTCTCTCTTTCCTCCTCGTTCACCCAAAATCACATCTCGGTCGCCACTCAAGCCACAAGGGCCTGAATCCTGTGTCGAATGAATGGAATCACCGCCTTTATGATATTAGCCAGAGAAGGGGGGGGGGGGGATGGTGGGAAAGAGAG
>NW_027213539.1:0-12500 GCF_042767895.1 Penaeus vannamei | reverse complement strand
ATACCCCTCTCCTTCTCTAACCACCCCCCTCCTTCCCCTTCCCACCTCCACCCTCTCTCCCCCATCACACCTCTTCCTTCCTCTCTCCAGCTCTCTACTTCCTCTTATCCTCTCCCACCCTACTCCTCCTCCTCACCTCTCTTCTCTATCCACCATACTCACCACCCCTATCTCCATCCCTCCCTCCCTTCTCCCACCTCTCCTCCTCCCTCCCCCCATTCCATCCCACCTCCATCTTCTTCCTCCTCCCTCCTCCTCCCTTCCCCTATCCCACCTCCTCCTCCCTCCTCCTCCCTCCCTCCCCATCCCACCTCCTCCCTCCTCCTCCCTCCCTCCCCATCCACCTCCTCCTCCTCCTCCCTCCCCTCCCCAACTCCACCTCCTCCTCCCTAACCCCCCACTTCCACCTCCTCCTCCCTAACCCACCCCCACTCCCACCTCCATCCCACCTCCTCCTCCTCCTCCTCCCACCCCCATCCCATCCCACCTACCCCCCTCTCTCCCTCTCCCTCCCCCCTCCCCACTCCTCACGTGCCTTTTAAAAGCGGCATCACGATGGGACTTTCCGCTCCGCCTTCTCTTTATCTTATCTTATCGGAACGGTAGCGCGCTGACACACTTCCCACTCGGACGTCAGGCAACGCGCGTCGGTAGGCCCAGTGCTGCGGGGGAAAGTAGGCCTATGGCGAGAGAGGTGCCGCCGACGCCTGTACGCCCAATTTGTTGGGGTGGCGAGGGGAGGGAATGCGAGGGGGAGATAGGTAAGTAGGTGGGTAGGTAGGTAGGTGGGTAGGTAGGTAGGTGGGTAGGTAGGTGGGTAGGTAGGTGGGTAGGCAGGTAGGTAGGTGGGTAGGTAGGTGGGTAGGCAGGTAGGTAGGTGGGTAGGTGGGTAGATAGGTAGGTAGGCAGGTAGGTAGGTGGGAGGGTGGGTAGGTTTAGGTAGGTGGGGGTAGGTAAGTAGGTGGGTGGGTAGGTAGGTAGGTGGGTAGGTAAGTAGTGGGTGGTAGGTAGGTAAGTGGGTGTATAGGTAGGTAGGTGGGTAGGTGGGTGGGGTGGTGGGTGGGTGGGTAAGGGGTGGGTGGGTGGGTCGGCAGGCAAGCAGGTGGAAGTGTGTGTGTTGGTAGTAAGGCAGTAAGTAGGTAATTAGAAATGGAAATGAAGGGTGGGGGATGGAACAAAAGGAGGGAGATGGGGAAAGAGGAGATATGAGGGCAAGGAAGAAGGGAGGATGCGTAGGTAAATAGATAGGGAGGAAAGGAGGAAGGTTAGTAAGCAGAGAAGATAGATAGATAAGTAAAGAGGCAGAGAGGGAGAGAGGTAGGAGGTAGGAAAGGGGGGGGGGGCAGGAAAGAAGGTTATTAGGAAGATATAGAAAGACAGAGGCAGACAGACAGAGAAAGACGAATGCAGACAGAGAGACAGACAGGCCAAACTAAATAGACAGACATATGGGCAGACGCAAAGAGAGATCGATAGGCAGAGACAGACAGACAGACAGACAAATACATTGAAAGACAGGCAACAGACAGACAGACAGACAAATACCCTGAGAGACAGACAACAGAAAGACAGACAACAGACAGACAGACAGACAGACAAATACCCTGAGAGACAGACAACAGACAGACAGACAAATACACTGAAAGACAGACAACAGACAGACAGACAAACAAATACACTGAAAGACAGACAACAGACAGACAGACAGACAGACAGACAGACAAACAACGATAGACAAACAGACAAATAGACAGACAGAAAAGCCTTGCTCCCGGGTGCCTGTGACGGGGGGAAGAAGCTGACAGGTGCGCAGTGTCGCTGACTAATCCGTTCAGGAAGACTCCGGGGGGAAAACACCGAATAAGAAAGAAGGAAAAGAGAGACAGATGGAGAAAAAAGAATAAGAAAATGATAACAAAATCAATCAATAAAAATACAGATGACGCATTTGCTGATGATGCGTCCTTCCCCATCCCCGCACCCTCCCTCTATCGTATGCACTGATAAGAAAGTAAAAAAAAAAAAAGAGAGAGAGAGAAAAAAAAAAAAAAAAAGAAAAAAAAAAAAAAAAGAAAAAAAAACAAAATATATATATATATATATTTATATATATATATATATATATGTATGTATATATATATATATAAATAATAATAATAATAATAATAATAATAATAATAACAACAATAATGACAAAATATTGTACCTTAAGCCCCCTCAGGAGTTACTCCATCAAACTCGACTCCTTGCTTATTGACAGCACTTCTTGGCAGATTTCCCTTCCTTCTTCAAACCCGAGGCAAGAAGATGATAATGATAAGAGAGAGAGAGTGAGAGAGAGGGGGGGAAGGGGAGGGGGAGGAAGAAGGAGAGAGAAGGAGAGAGAGAGAGAGAGAGAGAGAAGGAGAGAGAGAGAGAAGGAGAGCGAGAGAGAGAGAGAGAGAGAGAGAGAGAGAGAGAGAGAGAGAGAGAGAGAGAGGGAGAGAGAGAGAGAGAGAGAGAGAGAGAGAGAGAGAGAGAGAGAGAAACATATATATAGGCACATAATATGAGTGTATGAGAAAAAATAGTAACTAATACATCACATCACATCAAGAGGAGCGGAGAAGAGAGTAAAAGAAAAAGGAACAAAAAGTAACAAAATACCGAAACCATCAATTCCCATAGGCCTACCTAGTTCTCACCTCCCCCCCCCTCCTTCCCTCCCCGCCTTATCCCCTCCCCATTGGCTTTTCTCCGATAAGCCAGATGGAATGAAATCCCACGACACTTCAAAAATACCTCCTATACTAACAACAGCTCCTCCCCCTCTCCCCACTCCCTTCCCTTGCCCTCTCCTCCCCCTCCCCCACTCCCTTCCCTTGCCCTCTCCTCCCACTCCCTTCCCTTGCCCTCTCCTCCCCACTCCCTTCCCTTCCCTTGCCCCTCTCCTCCACCTCCCCTTCCCCTTCCCTTGCCCTCTCCTCCCCACTCTCTTCCCTTGCCCTCTCCTCCCCCACTCTCTTCCCTTGCCCTCTCCTCCCCACTCCCTTCCCTTGCCCTCTCCTCCCCACTCTCTTCCCTTGCCCTCTCCTCCCCCACTCTCTCTTCCTTTACCCTCCTCCTCCCCACTCCCTTCCCTGTGCTCTCTCTCCTCCCCCACTCCCTTCCATTGCCCTCTCCTCCCCCACTCTCTTCCCTTGCCCTCTCCTCCCCCTCTCTTCCTCTTGCCCTCCTCCCCCCACTCTCTTCCCTTGCCCTCTCCTCCCCACTCCCTTCCCTTGCCCTCTCCTCCCCACTCCCTTCCCCTTGCCCTCTCCTCCCCACTCCCTTCCCTTGCCCTCTCCTCCCCCCTCCCTTCCCTTGCTCCTCTCTCCCACTCCCTTCCCTTGCTCCTCTCCTCTCCACTCCCTTCCCCTTGCCCTCTCCCTCCCCTATCCCTTCCCTTGTCCCTATCCTCCCCTATCCGCCTTCCCTTGCCCTCTCCTCTTCCCCACTCCCTTCCCTTCGCCTCTCTCCCTCCCCACTCCCCTCACCCGCTCTCCCCATGTCCCTTCCTCTGCTTCCCTCGCTCCTCATACCTCTCTGTGATACATAGTCCCCCTCATCCCTCATCCCCTTCTTCCCTCCGACAGACGTGTTTCCCCTTACTCTTCCCTCATCCTACTACATTTCCCCTCCCCCTATTTCTCTTCCTCTCCCCTCACCTCTATTTCTCTTTCCCTTCCCCACCCCTATTTCTCTTCCCTTCTCTTGCCCCCTATTTCTATGTTCTTCCCTCTCCCCCTCCTCCCTTCTTCTTCCCTCCCTCTTCTCAAATTACTCTTCCCCTTTCCTATCCCTCCCCCTGGTCACTCTTCCCTTGCCCATCCCCTTCCCTTATTCCTCTCCTCCTCCCCATCCTATCCCTCACCCCGTCCCTCCTCTTGTGCACCCTCCCCCCCATCCCCCTCCCCCTCTTACACCCCCCTCCTACATCCCCACCTCCCCTCCCCTCCCCTCCCCTAGCACTCGTAACACACCTGCCAAATCCCTGCGGATAACAACAATGCGGTGCTTGACCCTTAGACTGGGGGAAGAAGGGGGGGGGGGGGTGAGCAGGGGGTTCTGGGTCAGGTCAAAGGTGAAGGGGAGATAGGGAGAATAGAAGAGGGGGGGAGGTGACAGATAGTAAGAGGGGGAGAGAGAGGGGGGGAGAGAGAGAGAGAGAGAGAGAGAGAGAGAGAGAGAGAGAGAGTAAAGAGCGAGAAAGAGAGAGAGAGAGAGAAAAAAAGAAAGAAAGAGAAAGAGCGAGAAAGAGAGAGAGAAAAAGCGAGAAAGAGAAAGAAATAGAGAGAGAGAAAAAAAAGAGAAGGAGAAAAAGAGCGAGAAAAAGAAAGAGAGAGAGAGAGAGAGAGAGAGAGAGAAAGAGAAAGAGAGAGAGAGAGAGAGAGAGAGAGAGAGAGAGAGAGAGAGAAAGAGAGAAAGCGAGAAAGAGAAGAGAAGAGAGAAAGTGAGAAAGAGAAAAAGAGAAAGAGAAAGAGAAAGAGAAAGAAAGAGAAAGAGAAAGAGAAAAAGAGAGAGAGAAGATGGAGGGACACAAAAATAAAAATAGAATGAAAAACAAGTAAGACGCACAACCACACCTTCCTTCCTCTCCCTCTCCCTCCCTCCCCCTCCCTCCCTCCTTCCCCTCCCCTGCACACCCTCGCCGCTTTGATCAATGACGTCACACAAAGACGAATTTTCCTGGTACCAACACCAAATACAAACGAGAAGGATGTGCAGAGAAAAGACGGGAGGGATAACGGAAAATGATAGGAAAGGCAGGGGGAGAGAGGGAAAGAAAGGGAGAGAGGGAGAGGGAGAGGGAGAGGGAGAGGGAGAGGGAGAGAGAGAGGGGGAGAGAGAGAGAGAGAGAGGGGGAGAGAGGGAGAGAGGGAGAGAGAGAGAGAGGGAGAGGGAGAGAGAGAGAGAGAGAGAGAGAGAGAGAGAGAGAGAGAGAGAGAGAGAGAGAGAGAGAGAGAGAGAGAGAGAGAGAGAGAGAGAGGGAGGGAGAGAGAGAGAGAGAGAGAGAGAGAGAGAGAGAGAGAGAGAGAGAGGGAGAGAGAGAGAGAGAGAGAGAGAGAGAGAGAGAGAGAGAGAGAGAGAGAGAGGGAGGGAGGAGGGAGGGAGGAGGGAGGGAGGGAGGGAGGGAGGGAGGGAGGGAGGGAGGGAGAGAGAGAGAGAGAGAGAGAGAGAGAGAGAGAGAGAGAGAGAGAGAGAGAGGGAGGGAGGGAGAGAGAGAGAGAGAGAGAGAGAGAGAGAGAGAGAGAGAGAGAGAGAGAGAGAGAGAGAGAGAGGAGAGAGAGGGAGGGAGGGAGGGAGGGAGGGAGGGAGGGAGGGAGGGAGGGAGGGAGAGAGAGAGAGAGAGAGAGAGAGAGAGAGAGAGAGAGAGAGAGAGAGAGAGAGAGAGAGAGAGAGAGAGAGAGAGAGAGAGAGAGAGAGAAATATATACGAAAGTGCGAAAGATAGATAGATAGATAGATAGACACATACATACATACATACATAGAGAGAGAAAGAAATATATACAAAAATGCGAAAGATCCGAGAGAATTATGAAAAGTAAAACAACAAGAAACACTCCCATAAAAAAAAAAAAAAATGCCTACACGAGCGCCGGAGATAACCTTATGAAGCAGCTTTAACAAATATTGCAACGCACAGGCAGTTGCAAGAAGACAATCCCTGCTTGCGCAACAGATTCTTAGAGTTCCATGACAAGTGTGCCATCAGGTGAAAATGAAGAGAACGCATAAAAACTGTGCAAGCGGATATAATAATGCATAGAACATCTTATTATTCATTTACTGATTTGCCAATCAATCAATCACATTCACACGTATGTATATGTACGTATGTGTACATATGGAGGCCTAAGTGTACATGCAAGGTATATACATACATACAAGCATACATACACACATGTTTATATATTTTGTATGAGAGAGCATACATACACACATGTTTATATATTTTGTATGAGAGAGAGAGAGAGAGAGAGAGAGAGAGAGAGAGAGAGAGAGAGAGAGAGAGAGAGAGAGAGAGAGAGAGAGAGAGAGAGAGAGAGAGAGAGAGAGAGAAAGGGCGTAGAGAGAGAGAGAGAAAGGGCGTAGAGAGAGAGAGAGAAAGGGCGTAGAGAGATAAGTAGATAAAGGGGCAGATAGAAAGAGATAGGAACAAAATATAAGAGGCAATGCTATTTATAGAATCACAAGGAGTGAAATCTGCAAACCACGATGATGATGATGACAGAAGAAAAGAAGAAAAAAATACAAATAACGAGAGAAAAAATATGTAGAGAGAGAGAGAGAGGAGAGAGAGAGAGAGAGGAGAGAGAGAGAGAGAGGAGAGAGAGAGAGAGAGGAGAGAGAGAGAGAAGAGAGAGAGAGAGGAGAGAGAGAGAGAGAGAGAGAGAGAGAGAGAGAGAGAGAGAGAGAGAGAGAGAGAGAGAGAGAGAGAGAGAGAGAAAAGGAACAAAAAGAAAAACAAAAAGAAAATAATAGGAAAAATGATAGCATAAGCAATAGCAAGAGAAACGATGACACCGTCAGATACACCAGTGTGTGTGTGTGTGTGTGCGTGTGTGTGTGTGTGTGTGTGTGTGCGTGTGTGTGTGTGTGTGTGGGGGGGGTCCTTGAGCGGCACCCGGACACCGACGCGCCCCTCATGGTAATATTAATCCGGTTATCGGGCTGAAGGGGGTAAGGGAGTAAAGGGGTAAGGGGGAAGAAGGGGGAAGGGGTAAAGGGGTAAGGGGGTAAAGAGTGTAGTGGGGGTAAATGGGGAAGGGGGTAAAGGGAGTAAGGGGGTAAATGGGAAGGGGTAAAGGGGAGAAGGGGGTTAAGGGGGAGAGGGAGTAAGGGGTAAGAGGGAAGACAGAAGGAAAGAGGGGAAAAGGAAAGGATGGGGAAGTGGGAGATGGAAGGACAGGGGAAGGGAAAAGTGGGAAGGATGGGGAAGGGGAAGTGGGAGATGGAAGGACGGGGGAAGGGAAAAGTGGGAAGGGATGGGGAAGGGGGAGGAGGGAAGGATAGAGGGGGAAGGGGAGGAGGGAAGAGGGAAGGGGGAAGGGGGAAGGGAAAAGGGGGAAGGAGGGATTTGGAGGGGGGAAGTGGGATAGTAGTGGAAAGGGAAGGGGAAATGAAGGGGGGAAGAGGGGGAGAAGAGGAGATATGAGTGGGAAAGGGAACAGGGAAGGAGAGGGAAGGAGGGAAAAGGAAGGGGTACTGGGAAGGGGGTTGGAGGAGGAAAATGAATATAAAAGGGTAAGGCAGAAGGGGGAGGGAGAGAGGGAGAGAGAGAGGGAGAGATGGAGGGAGGGAGGGAGGGAGGGAGGGAGGGAGGGAGGAGGGAGGGAGGGAGGGAGAGAGAGAGAGAGAGAGAGAGAGAGAGAGAGAGAGAAAGACACAGAGAGAGAAAGACACAGAGAGAGAAAGATAGAGAAAGACAGAGAGAGAGAGAGAAAGACAGAGAGAGAGAAAGATAAAAACAGAGAGAGAAAGAAAGAGAAAGACAGAGAGAGAAAGAAAGAGAAAGAGAAAGGCAGAGAGAGAGAGAAAGGCAGAGAGAGAGAAAGGCAGAGAGAGAGAAAGACAGAGAGAGAGAGAAAGACAGAGAGAGAGAGAAAGACGGAGAGAGAGAGAAAGACAGAGACAGACAGACAGACAGACAGACAAGTAGACAGACAGACGGCGAGACAAGAGATAGGTAGGAAGGGTTAGCGAGCGAGCTAGAAAGAATAAAAATATATATATCTAGTCTGACGTCAGGCACAAGCAACAGGTCCATCTGTCAAGAGCCGCGCCAAGGCCACACGAATGCCACACACGAGGGGGGGGGATAATAACGAGAGAGAGAGAGAGAGAGAGAGAGAGAGAGAGAGAGAGAGAGAGAGAGAGAGAGAGAGAGAGAGAGAGAGAGAGAGAGAGAGAGAGAGAGAGGGGGGGGAATAATAACGAGAGAGAGAGAGAGAGAGAGAGAGAGAGAGAGAGAGAGAGAGAGAGAGAGAGAGAGAGAGAGAGAGAGAGAGAGAGAGAGAGAGAGGGAGAGAGAGAGAGAGAGAGAAAGGGCGAGAGAGCGAGACAGAGAAAGAGACAGAGACAGACAGACAGAACCCCCCCAAAAAACAAAAAACTAATAAAACCAAGGAAGGAGATCAGCCCAGAAATAAATAAATAAAAAAACAAAAACAAAAACAAAAACAGAAAAAGAAAAAGAAAAAAGTAAATAAAACCCGACTCGCTCTTCAAAGGCCGAAACAACCAGACGCCGGCCCGGACGATGAATATTGATGGCGCCTTTGCCTCCGAAAGGGCTGTCGTTGGCGAAGGGATCGTTGGCGAAGGGAGCCTACAAATAATTAGATAATTGGGCGGGGGACGAACGAGGCCCGCTGGAAGGAGACGAGAATCCGGCGGAGGAAGTTGCATGGAACGGATGACTGGATTGATTGATTGATTAAGTGAAAGCATAAGACGTAAGGGCAAAATCTGGCTGGCTTATCGCGGGTAAGACGTAAATCTGGGTAAGGGCAAATCTGGCTGGCTTATCGCGGGTAAGACGTAAATCTGGGTAAGGGCAAATCTGGCTGGCTTATCGCGGGTAAGACGTAAATCTGGGTAAGGGCAAATCTGGCTGGCTTATCGCGGGTAAGACGTAAATCTGGGTAAGGGCAAATCTGGCTGGCTTATCGCGGGTAAGACGTAAATCTGGGTAAGGGCAAATCTGGCTGGCTTATCGCGGGTAAAGACGTAAATCTGGGTAAAGGGCAAAGTCTGGCTGGCTTATCGCGGGGTAAGACGTAAATCTGGGTAAGGGCAAATCTGGCTGGCGCCATCGCTGGAGTAAGTGGTGCAAATCTGGGTAAGGGCAAATCTGGCTGGCTTATCGCGGGTAAGACGTAAATCTGGGAACAGGGGCAAATCTGGCTGGCTTATCGCGGGTAAGACGTAAATCTGGGTAAGGGCAAATCTGGCTGGCTTATCGCGGGTAAGACGTAAATCTGGGTAAGGCAAATCTGGCTGGCTTATATCGCGGGTAAGACGTAAATCTGGGTAAGGGCAAATCTGGCTGGCTTATCGCGGGTAAGACGTAAATCTGGGTAAGGGCAAATCTGGCTGGCTTATCGCGGGTAAGACGTAAATCTGGGTAAGGGCAAATCTGGCTGGCTTATCGCGGGTAAGACGTAAATCTGGGTAAGGGCAAATCTGGCTGGCTTATCGCGGGTAAGACGTAAATCTGGGTAAGGGCAAATCTGGCTGGCTTATCGCGGGTAAGCATCGTAAATCTGGGTAAGGGCAAATCTGGCTGGCGACGCTTATCGCCGGGTAAGACGTAAATCTGGGTAAGGGCAAATCTGGCTGGCTTATCGCGGGTAAGACGTAAATCTGGGTAAGGGCAAATCTGGCTGGCTTATCGCGGGTAAGACGTAAATCTGGGTAAGGGCAAATCTGGCTGGCTTATCGCGGGTAAGACGTAAATCTGGGTAAGGGCAAATCTGGCTGGCTTATCGCGGGCAAGACGTAAATCTGGGTAAGGGCAAATCTGGCTGGCTTATCGCGGGAGGGTAGGGGGGGGGGTGGGGGAATGTTTAAAGATTTTCGCATAATTCCCGGCCTCGTGAATGCTAATAATATCAAACGACAGCCATGATATCTCCGCCTTTTTCCATGACAAAGAATAATGGAAGGAAAAAAAAAAAAAAAAGGCAAACCAACAACACACTATTGGAAACTGCCCTTCCTTCCTTCCCAACCCTCCCCCCCGAGCCAACAAGCCCCCTCAACTCCCCTTATATAGAGCATTGCCATTCATCGGACATTCCCACACTCCGTCGCCCTCCCCCTACTCCATCCACCCTGTCCCCTCCTCCCTTTTCCCCCCTACTCCATCCCACCCTATCCCATCCCCCCTACTCCATCCACCCTGTCCCATCCCCCCACCCCTACTCTCCCACCCCAACTCCAATCCACCTCCCATTACCTGCACCCCTACTCCGCCTTCCTCCCCCTAACCCCATCCCCGTCCCTTCGGCCCCTCCCTCCCCTCTCTCCCCTACTACACCCCCTTCTCTCCCCTACTACACCCCCTTCTCCGACGCCCTCCCTCCCCTCTCTCCCCTACTACACCCCCTTCTCCGACGCCCTCCCTCCCCTCTCTCCCCTACTACACCCCCTTCTCCTCCACCCTCCCCCTCCCTCCCTCCCTCCCCACCCCCCACCTTGGCCCACTCCCCGTCTCCTACATCACCCACGACAATGCCCTTCGTCCTACCTACTCGATCCCGGCCACTCGGAGCCGGCCTAGGAGAGGCTCTCAATAAGCTTCCTCGTTGCTCGCTCGCCTGCTCCGCTCTCTCTCTCTATATAGGCTTGTATAAAATATATAAACGCCCGTTCCCCGTTTTTTTCTCTGTCTCCCGGAACTTTCTTCTCATATCTACTCTCTCTCCCTCTCCCTCTCCCTCTCCCTCCTTCCTCTCATTTCACTTTCGCTTTCGCTTTCTCTCTCTCTCTCTTTCGTTTCCGATTTTCTCTCCCTCTCCCTTTCCCGGTTTCTCTTTAGTCTCTCTCTCTTTCTTTCTCCCCCTCCCCCCTCTCTCTCTCTCTCCTTTCCCTTTCTTTTCTTTCACTCCCTTTCCCTCCTTCCTCTCATTTCACTTTCTCTCTCTCTCCCACTCCCTCTCCCTCCCTCTCTCTCTCTCTCTCTCTATCTCCCTCCCTCCTCTCTCTCCCTCTCTCTCTCCCTCTCTCCTTCTCACCCCTCCCTCCTCCTCCTCCTCCTCCTCCTCTCTCTCGCTTTCCCAGGACCAGCATCCTCGCCCCTCCGCTAAACCCTCATCTCCATACGGTAAATTTGACAGCATCTGCGACTTACGACAGACTCGGGCGGCCAAAAAGGGGAGCGAGGAGGAGGGGAAAAGTGGGGGCAAGGGAAATGGCAGAGCAGAAGGAGGGAGGGGGGAGAAGAGGGAGAAGAAAGAGGAAGAGCAAAAGCAAGAAAGGGAAGAGAGAAAGGAGAAGGGAAAGAGGCAGAGCAGAAGGCGGGAGGGAGAAGAGGGAAATGGCAGAGCAGGAGGAGGGAGGGGGGAGAAGAGGGAGAAGAAAGAGGAAGAGCAAAAGCAAGAAAGGGAAGAGAGAAAGGAGAAGGGAAAGAGGCAGAGCAGAATGAGGGAGGGAGAAGAGGGAAAGAGGAAGAGCAGAAGCAAGAAAGAGAAGAGAGAAAGGAGAAGTGAAATGGCAGAGCAGAAGCGGAGTGAGGGGAGAAGAGGGGGAGAAGCAGAAAGAGGAAGAGCAAAAGCAAGAGAGAAGAGAGAAAGGAGAAGGGAAAGAGGCAGAGCAGAAGCGGGAGGAGGGAGAAGAGGGAGAAGAAAGAGGAAGAGCAAAAGCAAGAAAGGGAAGAGAGAAAGGAGAAGGGAAATGGCAGAGCAGAAGGAGGGAGAGGAAAGAGGAAGAGCAAAAACAAGAGAGAGAAGAGTGAAAGGAGAAAGGAAATGGCAGAGCAGAAGGAGAGGGAGAGGAAAGAGGAAGAAGGAGAAAAACAAGAGAACAAGAAGAGAGAAAGGAGAAGGGAAATGGCAGAGCAAGAAGGCCGGGAGGGAGAGAGAGGGAAAGAGGAAGAGCAAAAGCAAGAGAGAGAAGAGAGAGAGAAAAGGAGAAGGGAAAGAGGCAGTGCAGAAACGGGAGGGGGAGAAGAGGGAGAGAAGAAAGAGGAAGAGCAAAAGCAAGAGAAGAGTGAAAGGAGAAAGGAAATGGCAGAGCAGAAGGAGGGAGAGGAAAGAGGAAGAGCAAAAACAAGAGAGAGAAGAGAGAAAGGAGAAGGGAAATGGCAGAGCAGAAGGCGGGAGGGAGACAAGAGGACTTGAGAGACACAGAGCCAGTGCCGAAGCCGAGAGAGATGAGGACTTGAGAGGCACAGAGCCAGTCCCGAAGGCGAGAGAGACAAGAGGACTTGAGAGACACAGAGCCAGTCCCGAAGCCGAGAGAGACAAGAGGACTTGAGAGACACAGAGCCAGTCCCGAAGCCGAGAGAGATGAGGACTTGAGAGACACAGAGCCAGTCCCGAAGCCGAGAGAGATGAGGACTTGAGAGACACAGAGCCAGTCCCGAAGGCGAGAGAGACAAGAGGACTTGAGAGGCACAGAGCCAGTCCCGAAGCCGAGAGAGATGAGGACTTGAGAGACACAGAGCAAGTCCCGAAGGCGAGAGAGACAAGAGGACTTGAGAGACACAGAGCCAGTCCCGAAGCCGAGAGAGACAAGAGGACTTGAGAGACACAGAGCCAGTCCCGAAGCCGAGAGAGATGAGGACTTGAGAGACACAGAGCCAGTCCCGAAGCCGAGAGAGATGAGGACTTGAGAGACACAGAGCCAGTCCCGAAGGCGAGAGAGACAAGAGGACTTGAGAGGCACAGAGCCAGTCCCGAAGGCGAGAGAGACAAGAGGACTTGAGAGGCACAGAGCCAGTCCCGAAGGCGAGAGAGACAAGAGGACTTGAGA
>NW_027213537.1:102500-105000 GCF_042767895.1 Penaeus vannamei | reverse complement strand
TTGAAGTAAGTTAAAGGTTGAAATAGATTTAAGACACTCTTTGGCTGCGATGAAATAGGCTAAAGATGAAGCGATTGAGGTGAAATAGGGTTAAGATACAATAGTTGAGTTGGAATAGGGTTAGGATAGGATAGGAATGCGTTAAAAAAGGCTTAGGATGCCATAGGATTATATTGAAATAAGTTTAAGGTTGAAATACGGTTGACACACTATGGCTGCGATGAAATAGGCTAAAGATGGTGAGATTGCGGTGAAGTAGGATTAAAATACAATACAGTCGAGTTGAAATAGGGTTTGAGTTTGAGTAAGTTTGAGGTACAATATAATTGCGATGGTATAAGGTAAAGATACAATTGCGCTGAAATAGGGTGAAGATGATACGACTGCGTTGAAATAGGGTTATAATAGGATAGGAATGCGTTAAAGAAAGCCTAAGATGCCATAGCTTGCTTTGACATAAATTTGAGATTGAAATAGGGTTAAGATACAATTTGGTTGTGATGAAATAGGCTAAAGATGATGCGATTGCGGTGAAATAGGGTTAAGATACAATACAATTTACTCGAAATAGGGTTAGGAGAGGCTAGGAATGCGTTAAAAAAGGCTTAGGATGCCATAGGATTGCATGGAAATAAGTTTAAATTACAATATGATTGCGGTGAGATAGGCCTAAGATACAATAGAGTTAGGGTAGGGAAGAAAGAGGGAAAAAAAGAAGGAAAAAAGGGATGAAAGAGAAAAGAAGAAGAAAGAAAGGAGAGGAAGAAAAAAGAAAAAAAGAAAAGAAAAATGAAATAAAAGGAAAGATAAAGAGCACCGTAAAAATAGGTTCGTATAAAGATTAGGACAAGTCTGCCCCTTTCCTCGCCTCCCCCCCCCCTCCACCCTTAAACTACCCATCACCCCTCCCCAACAAACCTCCTTCCACCCCTCCTACATCCCATCCTACCCTCCCCTATAAACCCCACCGGCTCCCTCATCCCACTTATCACCACTCCCCTACCCACCCCTTTTCCCCTCAACCCCTCCCCACTTTCCCCTCCCCTCCCTCCCACTACCCCATCCTACCTATCACCTACCCCCCCTCAAATCCTTCTTGCCACTCCTCTTACCCTTCCACCACTCCATCATTCCACCCATCACCCTCCCCCCTCTAACCTCCCTCCACCACTCCCCCACCCAACCCCTTCATC
The DNA here is from genome assembly GCF_042767895.1 of Penaeus vannamei. NCBI lineage: Eukaryota > Metazoa > Arthropoda > Malacostraca > Decapoda > Penaeidae > Penaeus > Penaeus vannamei. Next base: position 103,807 of record NW_027213537.1, on the reverse strand, counting down.
CCTCACCCCTTCCCCTACTCTCCCAACCTCTCTCCATTCCCCCTCAACCCCATCCCAACCCCTCTCTCTCTCTCCCACAACCTCAACCCAACCTTCCCCTCCAGCCCCAAATCATCACCCCTCCCTCCGGAAACCCCCTACCCCTCCCCCCTCAACCCAATCCCCCCACCCTTACCCCTCCACCGCCCAGAGACAAGTAAACAAAACCGCGGTAACAAGAAGCCATAAGAACGATGACGTAACTTATGACGTCACGAGCCGGGTGAGGGTGGGGGGTTGCCAGACACCAATTATTCGCGGTCGGGAGCTGGTCCACGTGAGGTACACTGATTGCTCACAGGACGCTGGGTCGGGGCTGTATTTTAGCTGCTTCGCGTCAACCCATTCTGGTGGGGGAAATTCCTGAGAGGTGCTTTTCGTGTGTTTTCGAAAGTGACTGCTTTGTTTTTGTTTTTTTTTTGTTGTATATATGTATATGTATATGTATATGCATATGTATATGTATATGCATATGTATATGTATATGTATATGTATATGTATATGTATATGTATATGTATATGTATATGTATATGTATATGTATATGTATATGTATATGTATATGCATATGTATATGTATATGCATATGTATGTGTATATGTATATGTATATAGACAGATAGATAGAGACATAAATAGACAGGTAGATAGATAGATAGACATAAATAGACAGGTAGATAGATAGATAGAGACATAAATAGACAGGTAAATAGATAGATAGACATAGATAGACAGGTAGATAGATAGATAGAGACATAAATAGACAGGTAGATAGATAGATAGACATAAATAGACAGGTAAATAGATAGATAGACATAAATAGACAAGTAGATAGATAGATAAAGACATAAATAGACAGGTTGATAGATAGATAGAGACATAAATAGACAGGTAGATAGATACATAGATGCATAAATAGATAGGTAGATAGATAGATAGAGACATAAATAGACAGGCAGATAGATAGATAGAGACATAAATAGACAGGTAGATAGATAGATAGAGACATAAATAGACAGGTAGATAGATAGATAGACATAAATAGACAGGTAAATAGATAGATAGAGACATAGATAGACAGGTAGATAGATAGATAGAGACATAAATACACAGGTAGATAGATAGATAGAGACATAAATAGACAGGTAGATAGATAATGACATAAATAGACAGGTAGATAGATAGAGACATAATTAAACAGGTAGATAGATAGATAGAGACATAAATAGACAGGTAGATAGATAGATAGAGACATAAATAGACAGGTAG
>NW_027213537.1:77500-82500 GCF_042767895.1 Penaeus vannamei | reverse complement strand
TGAGGGGGGAGGGGGGAGGGGGAGAGGGGAACGGAAGGGAAGGTTATCGTTTTATAAATGTTTTTGTTGTTGTTGTTGTTGTTTGTCTCGAAACATAATGAGGAAATAAATCTTGTTAAAATTCGAAGGAGATTGCCACGCTCCTTGAGTTTAAGGAGGGGGGGGAGGGGGAGGGGGGAGAGGAGGTCGGGGGTGGTTAAGGTGGGGGGTAAGGGGTGGGAGTGGGTCGTTGAGGGGGGCGGGGGGGAAGGTACACAGGGGTCGGATGCTATTTCTTTTCCTCTTAATTTCCACTTTGCTGTTTTTTTTTTTCTTATATTTTTTTTTGCTTCTTTTTCGTTTTCACCGACCCCTGTTCCCTCTCTCTCTCACTCTCTCTCTCTCTCTCTCTCTCCCTCTCTCTCTCTCTCTCTCTCTCTCTCCCTCTTTCTCTTTCTCTTTCTCTTTCTCTTTCTCTTTCTCTTTCTCTCTCTCTCTCTATCTATCTCTCTCTCTCTCTCTCTTTATCTCTCTCTCTCTCTCTCTCTCTCTCTCTCTCTCTCTCTCTCTCTCTCTCTCTCTCTCTCTCTTATTTTTAAGGGAACCTCTCATTTAGATTTTCTTTCTAGAATTTCATCGGACAGTTTTTTTCGTTGACTTTTTCTTATGAAATCACACTTTTTTTTAATTTCAACAAAAGAAAAAAGGAGAAGAATAAACGAAATGAGAGAAAACGGGAGATAGAAGAAGACGGAGAGAAATAAGGAGAAAAAAAAATATAAATACACTGTCTCGAATTCTCAAAGTCGAAGACATAGTAGCCAATCTCTGGAAAACAATAGAGACAACTATTTTGCCTGAAAGAATTCCCCATGCCCCTGCCCCCTCCTCCTCCCCTCCTTCCCTCCTCCCTCTTCCTCCTCGTTCCATGTCCTCCCTTTCCCCTCTTCCTCTCTCCCTCTCTTCGCTTCGGTCTCCGCTTCTCTTCCTCTCACTCTCTCCTTTCTCCTATTTCTCTCTAATTCTTTTTCTTCTTCGTAATATCCTCTTTCTCTTCTACTCATTTTCTTCCTCATCTTCTCCAATTCTCTTACCCTCCTCTTCCCCTTCTCTCTAATTTTTCCTCTTCTTCTTCCATCTCCTCGTTCTCCTTTCTCTCCTCATTTTCTCCTATTCTCTCACCCTCTCCTTTCCCTTCTTCTCTCTAATTCTTTTTCTTCTTCTTCCATCTCCTCATTCTCCCCTTCTCCTTTCCCTCTTCATCTTCTCTTGTTCTCTCACCCTCCCCTTCCTTTCGCTATTTCTCCCTCTTCTTCTCCCTTCAACTCTTCACCCTTCTCCTTCTCCTTCCTCTCTTTAATTATTCCTCCTCCTCATCTCCCATTCCCTCATTCTCCAGTTTTAACTTCTCCTTCCTCCTCATCATCCACCCTTTACCTTCTCCCTTCTTCGCCTTCCCAATTCTCCCTCTTCTTCTCCTCCTTCCCTTCTTCCTCTCACTTTTTAGCTTTCCCTTTCCCTTTCCCTCACTCTCTTTCACTCGCATTATCCACGTTTTCTCTTCCCTTTCCCTTACAACTTCTCTCTCTTCCCCTCTTTCTCCTACCTCTCACATCCACCTTTTTCTTTCTCTTCCCACTCCCCCTCTCTATTTCTCTCCCCCCCTTCCCCTCCCCACTTCTCCCATCCCCTCATCCCCCTTTCCTTCCCTCTCCTTCTCCTTCCCTCTCCCTCTCCCCTCCCCTCACCCCCTCTCCCCTCCGCTCATCCCTCTTCCTCTCCCCTCCCCTCCCCCCTTCCTCTCTTCCTTTAGACACGTCAATTAAGAAAAGGAGAAAGAAAAAAGAAAAATGAAAAGAAAAATAATAGAAAAGAGAAAACGAAGAAGCAGAAAAAGAAAGAGAGATAAAGAGAGAAAGACAAAGAAACGAAGCTAACATAGAAAAGGATATAAAAAGACAAATAAACAGAAAAAAAACAATCTAAAAATGATTGAAAAAGAAAAGAAAACGGGAAAGGGAAAATAGGGCAAAGACAAAGAAATGAAGATGATATAGAAAAAAAGAAATGGAAGCCCCCCTTAAAAAAAATAGTAATAAATAAATAAAATAAAATAAAAAAGAGAAAATAAAAGAGAAGAAAAAAAAGAAAATGAAGAAAACAAGAGAAAACTTAAAAGGTCAAAAAAATACAAATAAAACAAAATCAGACAGACCCCCACGCAAAGAAGAAGAAGAAAAGGAAAAAGAAAAAGAAAAAGAAGGAGAAGGAGAAGAAAAGGAAAAAGAAAAGGCAAAAGAAGCAGGAGATGAAAGAGGAGAAGAACAGAAAAAGACAAAGAAGCAGAAGACGGAGAAGAAAGAGGAGAAAAAATGAAAAAAGAAAAAGAAACAGATGAAGGAGAAGAAAGAAGAGAAAAAAAAGAAAAAGAGAAAAGTAAAAGAAGAAGGAGAAGAAAGAGGAGAAAATAAGAAAAAGAAAAAGAAAAAGAAGAAGAAGAAGGAAGAGGAGAAAAAAAAGAATAAGAATAAAGAAGGAGAAGAAAAGGAAAAAGAAAAAGGAGAAGAAAGAGGAGAAAATAAGAAAAAGAAAAAAAAGAAGGAGAAGAAAGAGAAAGAAAAAGAAAGAAAAAGAAAAAAAAATAATAAAAGGTTCACCCCCAGCCCCCCCCCCCCCCGCGCGTCGCCCCGGGAGCAAACAGCGCCGTTCGCGAAGATCCGATTGATAGGCCGGCCCAAGGAACCGTTAAATTGACAACGAACGCGACCCTCTGTCTTTTCTTCTTTTTTTTTTTTTTTTTTTTTTTTTTTACTTTTTACTTTTTTACCTGTTTTTTTTTCTATTTATTTCTTTCGTTTCTTTTCTTTTCTTTTTTTTTTTACCTTTTTCTTTCTTTTTCTTTTTTCACCCTTTTCTTTCTTTTTTTTTACCCGTTTTTCTTTATCTATTTATTTATTTCGTTTTTATTCTTTTCTTTTTCTTTTTTACCTTTTTCTTTCTTTTTTCATGCTTTTTCTTTATCTATTTATTTCTTCCGTTTTTCTTTTTCTTTCCTTTTTCGTGTTTTCTTTTGTTTCTTTTTCTTGCTTGTGGGTTGGTTGTCGGTGGAAGGGAGAAGGATTGGGGTAGAGGAGGAGGAGGAGGGGAGGGGGGCTAGGGAAAGGGGTGAGAAGGGGAGGGAGGGGGATAGGGAAGGGATGGGAAGGAGTGGGGGTAGAGGAGGGGGACGGAGGAAGGGAGATAGGGAATAGGATGGGAAGGGGAGGGGGTAGAGGGGGATAGGGAGGGGGGGTAGGATAGGAGGGGGTGGGAGTAGGATTATTTGGGTAAGGGGGTGAAGTACATAAGGGAGGGGGGGGGGGGTAATCGGAACCATATCATGAAGCATGATATAGAGATAATATATAATTAATTAGATGAAATTAATTAGATGGATTAGATGGTGGGATAGGTAGAATGATGGACAGATGGATGGAAAATGTATGCATGGAACAAATACGTACGGATGGATATTTCGATAGATCATGGATAAATGGAATAATAAAAAAGGAAAAGAAAAATAATAGAATAGGGAAAAAGAAGGAAAAGAAAGAGAGAAAGGAGATGAAGACAAAGAGACGAAGTTAAAAACAAACAAACAGAAAAATAGAAAATTAAAAAGATAAGAGAAAAAGAAGAAAAAACGAGAAAGAGAAAAGAGAAAGTATAAATGATAAATACAGATGGATGTGTGGATGATGGATCATGGAAAAATGGAATAACAATAATAATTGTTTTTTATGTCTTATTATTTATTTTATTTATTTTCATTTTAATTTATCTATTTATTTATCTATATATCAATTAATTTTTACTTATTTATCTATTCATTTATTTTTTCATTTACTTTTTTATCTATATTTACTATATTTACCTTATGTCCTGCTGTTGCGGTCGGCAACAGCAGGACATAAGGCAGGCGAACCCTCTCGTCGAAAAGCTGCGCGGAATGTAATACTGTAACTTGACTTCCACTTTACAAAATCATTTGAAAAATTTATTTGATGATATTTTGATATCGAGAAAGAAGACACATCAGTTTGCGCATAAATAACTTTAATGGTATTTGAAAAAAGATGTTTCTCTTGAAATATAAGGAAAGTGGAAATCATAGGAAGATAGTTAGGACTTATTACTGACTCCTTGGTGATTCAGCGATTGTGGAGCCATCTATGTGTAAACAAATTTCACAAAAGAAAACGGGAATATATAGTACATGTGCCCGGCGAAAATAGTTTAATTGTTTGCCTGTACACCTTTTCGAGAGCTTATGTCGACACATGGGAAACGCACACCTGAGGGAACCCACTATTAGACAGCAAGATTTCCATAGCCTTAATAAGCGCCATTTTCTTTTTGTTTGACGGTAAAACAGAAAATGTTTATGTTTAGGGGGGACCTTTCTAGTCCAAGGATTTTTTTTTCTTCTTATTTTTTTGTGTTCTCAATTATAAAGTGGAAATAGGAAATCCGAGCCAACTGCTCAATCTTGAAATGTAAAGAAAGTAGAAAGATAGATAAAAGATTAGTCATCTTTGGCCCAGCTTGAGAAAAAGATAAAAGAAATAATTAAATCAGCCACGTTTTGTCATACACAAAAAATATCGATCTTGTTTCAAGAGGTAAATTCTGACAGACATTTATTTTGTATAAGTGGGCAATTAGGGCATAAAATGGAATGCTCAAACAATATCTTCCCATCTGTTATTGCTCTATTATCCCCTACAGAGTCCAAAATATTTATTTCCATGAATTACCATAACTGTGAAAACAAGGCGGTTTTCCTAATAGCTGGCGACTTTCGGTAATTTGGTAGTTCTAGGCGTAATTTCCTTACGAAAATCCAATTGGTGACCGGAAACTGCAACAAAAAAATTAAACAAGGTATTATGCAAGAATGATAATATTAGAGTACTATATGTGATTTCCTTTATTTCCTTTGCTATTATGTATAGCACTTTATTTTCAGTGGAAACAGTATC
>NW_027213537.1:45000-70000 GCF_042767895.1 Penaeus vannamei | reverse complement strand
TATTGATGGTGTTGATGATATTGATACTAATGTTCATATCTATATCTTGGCTATTACTGATAATGTAAAAAGATAACAGCTGCAACAACAACGGCATCGGCATCAATAATGATAATAATAATAATAAAAATAGTAATAATAATAATGATAATAATGATAATAAAATAATAATAATAATATTGATAATGATCATTATTATGATCTTTATAATAATTAAGATAATGATGATAAAGATGATTAAGATCATGATGAGAATTATGATAATAACAATGATGATGCCAATGACAGTAAAGATAATGACAATAATAGTAATGATAATGATGATACTATAATTATCAATCACAATGATGATATCAGTTATGACAATAATCATAAAAATGATAATGAGGATGATGATAAAAACTAGAATAATGATTATTAGCGCTCAGAGAACGCATACCTCCGCCAGGGCAATTGAGTCACATACAATAAAACATTTACACTTGAAGAATTACATTAAAATCACTTCTTTCTCAAGTACACCGGTGCCGCCTGTGTTTCCCTATTTAATACAAAAAAAAGAAAAGAAAAGAAAAGAAAAGAAAAGAAAGAAAAAAGAAAGAAAGAAAGAAAGAAAGAAAGAAAGAAAGAAAGAAAGAAAGAAAGAAAGAAAGAAAGAAAGAAAGAAAAGAAAAGAAAGAAAGAAAAAAACTATATATATATATATATATATATATATATATATATATATATATATAGATATATCCTGGATCCAAATCATGATTCGGATCGCCACACAAATTTAATGGCATCTAAGTTGGGATAAGACACACTCCTGACAAAGAATTGATAATAATATGTTTATAACTTTTTGTGTTGCTCTAACTAACTAACTAACTCAACACTCACTAACTCTCACTAACAACTCTCACTAACTAACCAACAAACTAACTAACCAACGCTACCAAAGTCATAACCTCCTTGGCGGAGGTAAAATTAATGATAATAATTATAACAATAATGATACTACTACTACTACTACTAGTACTACTACTAATAATAATGATGATGATAATGATAGTAATAATACTAATGATAATTGTAATAATAATAACAATAACAATGATAATAACCGTAATGATAATAATAACAATAACAATAATAATGATGATAGTAATAATAATAGTGATAATGATAATAATGATGACAGTAATAATAATAATAGTAGCAGTAATAATGATAATAACAATAGTAATGATAATGATAATGATGATGATAATGACAACACTGATAATGAAAACAACAACAAAAGCAATTATATCAGTCATAACCGCAATCATAACAATAATGACAATAAGCATAAAAATGATTTGAACAATAACAACAATAATGAAAACAAACGTATTTCCTCTTGACTGAATATCTTCATTACTGACTGACCTTTATCATTTCTATCTACGTTATCTTTTCCTATATTTTCTTCGCATTATCATCAACAACATTACCTTTTCGTATTCTAGCTAATTAGACGATAACCCAGCGCTCTCTCACACACTCTGTAAAAGTTATTTTTTCTGTATATTTCGTTGCTTATTGATAATCTTTTGTACCCGCCCTCTTTGTATGACGTTTTAGGTATATCGTTATTATTATTATCATCATTATCATTATCTTTATTATTTTCACGATTACTGCCATAATTGTTATCATAAGTTAATATTTTTTACGTATTTTTTCGCTGCTTATGGATAATTTTTTTGTATCCGGTCTCTGTTTATGACGCTTTACGTATATTATTATCATCATTATCATTATTATCGTCACTATTACTGCCATGATTGTTATCATAAGTTTATCATTTTTTTTAACGTATATTTTGCTGCTTATTGCAAACTTCTTTTGTACCCGGCCTCTCTTTATGGTGTTTTCGATTATTATTATTATCATTATTATTATCATTATTATTATCATTTACCATTATCATTATTACTTTCACTATTAGTCATAATTTTATCATGTTTGTAAAGATTTTTTTTTACGTATAATTCGCTGGTTATGGAAAATCTTTTGAACCCGGCCTCTCTTTATGACGTAAATATATCCTGTGATATTAACTACCAGATTAACACGAGAAGGTGTACGTCTTTCGCTAAAAGAGGAAGAAGAAAAATAAGGAAATTGAGTGAAATAGGATAAAAAAAATGCTGGAAATGAGGATGGGAATAGGTAAATATTTAAAAGATATTAGGAAAGGGAAGAAAGTGGATGAAAATATGGAAGATGAAGGTGAAGAAGAAGTAAATGGGAATGGCAAGGAGAGAAAGCAAGAAAGAAGAAAACTGAGCATATTGAGGAAAATGATTGGAATGAGGGAGACGATAAAGAAAAAGAAAATGAAGACAAAATGTGCTGAAAAGAAAATATAATAAACGCGAATAAGAGAACCAAAAAATATGTCATGAAACACGAAAAGAAAAGAGAGTGAGAGAGAGAGAGAGAGAGAGAGAGAGAGAGAGAGAGAGAGAGAGAGAAAGAAAGAGAGAGAGAGAGAGAGAGAGAGAGAGAGAGAGACAGAGAGAGAGAGACAGAGAGAGAGAGAAATGCCATGAAACACGAAAAGAAAAAGGAGAGAGAGAGAAAAAAAATCAAAGAGGATCCCGGATGGAAAAGGAAAATCAAAAAGGAAAGATAACGAAGAAAAAAGAACAAAAGAAAAACAAGAGAAAACAAATAACAAGAACACAGAAAAATACATATTCTTCAGTTCTCACATCTCAGGGAAATCTCCCCCTCCACCCTCATTCCCCTACCACTACCCCCCCACCCCAAGTACCCTCCCCTTTTCCCCTACCACTACCCCCCACCCCAACAAGTACCCCCCCCCCCTTTTCCCCTACCACTACCCCCCCACCCCAACAAGTACCCTCCCCCCCCTTTCCCCTATCACTACCCCCCACCCCACCCCATAACAAGTATCCCCCCCTTTCCCCTATCACTACCCCCCACACCCACCCCAACAAGTACCCTCCCCCCCCTTTCCCCTATCACTACCCCCCACCCCCACCCCAACAAGTACCCCCCCCCTTCCCCTACCACTACCCCCCACCCCCAACCCCAACAAGTACCCCCCCCCTTCCCCTACCACTACCCCCCCTTCCCCAACAAGTACCCTCCCCCCCTTTTCCCCTACCACTACCCCCCACCCCCACCCCAACAAGTACCCTCCCCCCCCCTTTCACTCCCTTGTTTACAACCTAACAATCAACAACCACCAGTCATCAAGTCATCATCAATAACAACCAAACTGCCCAATCTTCGTGACGTCATTCGATAAAGCTCCGTCCGTTGGGGTTTAAAAATCATCGGAAATTAAACGGGTATTGCTATTTATATATTTATTATTATTATTATTTTTTTATCGAAATACGATTTGGGTGAGTTTTTGTGAGTGTTGGAGGGGGAGGCTATGTGCGTGTTTGTGTGTGTGTGTGTATGTTTGTTTGTGTATGTGTTTGTTTGAGTGTGTGTGTGTGTGTGTGTGTATGTGTGTGTGCGCGTGTGTGTGTGTGTGTGTGTGTGTGCGTGTGTGTGTGTGTGTGTGTGTGTGTGTGTGTGTGTGTGTGTGTGTGTGTGTGTGTGTGTGTGTGTGTGTGTGTGTGTGTGTGTGTGTGTGTGTGTGTGTGTGTGTGTGTGTGTGTGTGTGTGTGTGTGTGTGTTTGTTTGTATGCGTGTGTGTGTGTTTGTGTGTGCATAAAGGATAAATTACATTTTAACCTCTATATGATATATAAACAAGTTTCCTTTTTCTTTAAAGTTTTATCAATATATTGCATTCAACAATCACGTTTATTAAAATTAATAATCTACTATTTTTGGAAGCTAACATTAGGGCCTAAATCTGTTGGTATATTATCCACTTGTGCAATTTTTATGATTAAATATAATGAAGGATGAAAAATATAAACTGAAGGAAAATTATCAGAGAGTAAATAAAGAGAATACTGATAATGATAGTGATAATAATGATAATAATAGTAATGATAATAATAATAATAATAATAATGCTGATAATAATGATAATGATAATAATAATAATAATGATAATAATAATAATGATGATAATATTACAAATACCAAAGGTAATAATAATATTAGTGGAAAATAATCTAAGAAAGAAGAAGAAAAAATAATGCTAGTACTAATAATAGCAATAATAACAATAATATTAATAATGGTAATAGTAGGAGTATAGTAAATTACCAGCACTAGTATCATTACAGGTAATAATCTTGTCTTTTTAAAACAAGTAAAGCGATACCTTTTCTCATGTGTATTATATAAAGAAATAATATAACAAAAATAAATATAAACCAAACAAATAAAAAGACAAAAACAAACAAACAAAAGAGAGAGAAAAAAATAAAGTAAACAGTTACACAAAAAGTAAGCAAACAAATAAAAAAACAAAACAAACAAGTAAACAAAAGAAAAATATACAAAAACAAACTCACAAACAAAAATAAACAAACAAAACAAACTACCAAGTAAACAAAAAACAAACATAAACAAAAAAACTACCAAATAAACACAAACAAAAATAAACCAGAGAGCCAATACCCAAACACTGAGATACGTAAGTGTCGAAATCTCTCGGCTTTACAGAGTTCGTAGTTCCCAGGCCAACGTATGAATAAATCATTATTCCTTTGACAAAAACACTAAGCCAGAAAAGCCTAACGTGGGGTTACTACTGAAGGGGGGCTTAGCCAGTGTGATGTTAGGGTGGCTTTGTGCGTGGGGTCGTATTTGTGTTGGTATTTCGGCTGGTGTTGGTGTGGGTGTTTGATGGGGTTGTGGAGGAGGTGTGTGTGGTATTCTAAAAGTATCGTTATTGGTATTATTTTCTTTGGAGTTTAATGGTTATTGGTATTTGCGTTACTATATGTATGGTTTGTAGGTAACGTTGTTTTGTGTTATATTTTATCTTTATCAATAGCATCATTATCCTTTATGGTTTATAGGTAACATTATTTTGTGTTTTATTTTATTATTACCATCAATAGCATCATCGTCCTTATGGTCTAAAAGTAACTTTATTTTGTGTTTTTTTTTATCAGTACTATCAATAGCATCATTATCCTTTATGGTTTATAGGTAACATTATTTTGTGTTTTATTTCATCATTACTATCAATAGCATCCTTATCCTTCATGATCTATAGGCAACTTTATTTTGTATTTTGTTTTATCATTAATATCGATAGCATCATCGTCCGTGTGGTCTATAGGTAATATTAATTGTGGAGTGGGTTTGGTATTAGAATGCACGGGGTGTGTGGCTGGAAATATGTGCATGTATATGTGTAGATAAATGTATGTGGCTGTACTTACACTGTGTAAAACTTAAAAAATAAATAATTGTGAAAGTGAGGGAGAACTTGCCAAGAATATGAGTATATATATGGAGTACTGTTGGATGAGGGAATCATAGTTTTACTTCGTGAGCAGACAAAGAAGGGAATTTGGAAGAACCTATGCAAGAAAGGAGTATCTAGGAGCGTGGAGAAGAAACTAAAGGAAGGCATTTGGCATATGTTTATCCAAGAGAAAATAAGAAAAGAAAAGAAAAAGAAAAAGAGAGATAATATGAGTAATACGAGTACAAATCTTATTTGAATGTATATGGAATTATATACCAAATGGTAGAAGAGCGTGGTGATCAAAGTTTTTATTCTTTTATTATCATTATTATTATCATTATCATTTTTTGCAGTTGAGGGAGATGAAGAGAGAAACAAACCCTAAAACAAAACAAGAAAATTAAAACAGAATAAGACGATAGGCCTATTTGTCACACTAGATGGCACTTAGACGATAATACCATAACATATTTTACCCCTAACCTGACCTAACCTAATCTAATCAAACTCATCTTATTCTGCCAAGCTCTGGGATTTCAATCACCTACCCTGACTTAACCTGACCTGACCTAGCATAGCTTAACCCTCATTAGGATTCCCTTGACATAAAGAGGGGGTTCTATTTCACATGCTATATCGAGTAGTCTCTGCCCAAGAGGGGGCTATCTCGTATCAAAGTTGTGCTTCAACATACCGTATACTAAATGGGATATACTCCAAGTAGATCATTACAAAGGGTATATTATTACGTTAACCAACACCCCTGTGATGGGTACTTTAGTGTTTTTTTATATCTATTAGAGCATAGAAAACGAGAGTTGATTTTGGAAATAGGTAGGCCATTTTCCTTTAAAAATTCCGAGGAATGAAATGCTACCAGATTTTGTTTACATTTTGGAAGGGTATTTTACCTTACAGTTTACTATACTTGAATAAGCGGGTGTTGGAGTCACTAATGTATAAGAAACTACACATTATTTCTAATTATTTATTTATTTACTATACTTGAATAAGCGGGGATTGGAGTCAATGGTATAAAAGAAACTATACTTTATTTCTTAGAGGAACTTAAAAAAAGGTTCATTATTAGGTATATATGATGCTGGCAAAGATGTTGACTGACTTGTGTAGAGCATTTCAGTGGCTTGACTAATATAAAATAGTTATTATCTTACGTTAGATTATATTACTCATTGTGTACCTTAGAATATAATAAATTGAGGTTAATAGTATTAGGTTATTAACACAAACAGGCACACACACACACACACACACCACACACACACCATACACGCACATAATCCCTCCATTCCCACACACAACTCCCCCCCCTCCCCAAACACACACACGCAACCCCCCCCCCCACACACAAAAACACACACATACAGTACATGAACAAATACTGAACGATGACCTGGACGACTCAGACCCCACCTTAACTTCGGTGCAAAAAAAGACCCCAAGTTTCCTTTTGAATGTTGTCCAGATAAGATTCCTTTGGGGGCCTCGGTATGGTAAATAAATTGGCCTCTTTTTCTTTTTTTTCTATTTCTTCTATATATTTTTTTTAATTCCTTTTCTTCGACCCTATTGCACTAGGTGTGAACAGAATGATAATCCGGTGAACCATTAGAGAACACCTGATCATTAGCACTCCCAAGATCTATTTTTTTCTGTTGTATATATCCATCTGTCTATCAATCTATCTCTCTATCTATCTGTATGTCTATCTGGCTACCTATCTATCTATTTATTTATCTACCTATATATCTATTTATCTCTCTATCTGTATATCTATCTGGCTACTTATCTATTTATTTATCTATCTATCTGTCTATATATATCTATCTACCTACCTATCTATCTCTAAAGGTGAAGAAGGGGGAGGACAACTTTTTATAAAATGTATTATTTTTCATTGTTTTTCGTTTATCTTTTTTATTATTCTATAAGACGGATTATCATGGAAGGAAAAGAAAAGGGAAGGATAGATCAGTAGCAACTCGAGGAGGTGTCATGGCGTCTGCTTTGACGATTGTTCAATGAAAATATAACCAATAAAATCATTATTTTCCATCCTTTTTGAAAACTGAAAAGACCAAAATGATCGACCATATTCACAAAGATTACGTAACTTTTGTGACGTCATCAAAATAAACCCCACGTGCTTCTTTTTCCCTCCAAAATTAGAATCAGACGCCATGACACCTCCTCCAGCTGCTACTGATTTGGCCTTCCCCGAAAAGAAAGTCCGAATTATGGTCAATTTTCGTCCAATGATCAATTTTCGTCCATCGTCACTCAAGGAAACCACAGCCACTGATACCTACTTCCACTTACCCAGCTACTTACTCACCCACACATCCCATCTCACAGAAATGGTCTTGACTCATTCCCGCAACCTCTAAGTACAGGCAGCCAACGAACACGCGCAATCTCCTTCTATCTCCTGAAAACGGCTACCTCCATACAGCGGACAATCTTATCTCCTTCTATCTCCTGAAAACGGCTACCTCCATACAGCGGACAATCTTATCTCCTTCTATCTCCTGAAAACGGCTACCTCCATACAACGAACACGCGCAATCTCCTTCTATCTCCTGAAAACGGCTACCTCCATACAGCGGACAATCTTATCTCCTTCTATCTCCTGAAAACGGCTACCTCCATACAACGAACACGCGCAATCTCCTTCTATCTCCTGAAAACGGCTACCTCCATACAGCGGACAATCTTATCTCCTTCCATCTGAAAACGGCCAGCGAAGTACCTCCATACAACGGACAACCGTCTCTACTTCTATCTCCTGAAAACGGTTACCTCCATAAAACGGACAACCTTCTCTCCTTCTATCTCCTGAGAACGGCCAGCGAAATACTTCCATACAACGGACAACCTTCTCTCCTTCCATCTCCTGAAAACGGCTACCTCCATACAGTGGCCAACCTTGCCTCCTTCCATCTCCTGAAAACGGCCAGCGAAGTACCTCCATATAACGGACAACCTTACCTCCTTCCATCTCCTGAGAACGTCTACCTCCATACAGCGGACAACCTTATCTCCCTCCATCTGAAAACGGCCAGCGAAACACCTCCATACAACGTACAACCTTCCCTCCTATCTCCTGAAAACGGCTACCTCCATACAGCGGACACCCTTCTCTCCCTCCATCTCCCGAAACCGACCATCGGGCCATCGAAATACCTCCATACAACGGACAACCTTGTGGCGCATCGATACCGCTCTACACAGCAATTTCTGTTCCCAGGAATCTTTAAGTGGAGAGCATCAGCGTACCTTTGTGGCGCAGATGGCAAGGGGATGCCGCACTCAGGCAGAAACAGTACGGATAACACGCCATATGGGGGTATTTGGCTATCTATCTATCTATATCTGTTTGGTTGTATATTTGTCTTACTGAAGCAGTACAAATAACACGCCATATGGGGGTATTTGGCTATCTATCTATCTATATCTGTTTGGTTGTATATTTATCTTACTGAAGCAGTAGAGATGACACGCAATATCCATGTTTGTTTGTCTGTATCTATCTTACTGAAACAGTGCAGATAACACGCTATATGGGGGTATTTTCCTATCTATTTATCTATATCTGTTTGGTTGTATATTTATCTTACTGAAGCTGTAGAGATGACACACCATATGGGGGTATTTTCCTATCTATTTATCTATATCTGTTTGGTTGTATATTTGTCTTATTGAAGTAGTACAGATAACACGCCATATGGGGGTATTTGGCTATCTATCTATCCATGTTTGTTTGTTTATATATTTATCTTACTGAAACAGTACGGATAACACAACATATGGGAGTATTTGACTATCTATCTATCCATGTTTGTTTGTTTATTTATCTTACTGAAGCAGTAGAGATAACACGCCATATGGGGGTATTTGGCTATCTATCTATCCATATCTGTTTGTTTGTGTATTTATCTTTATGTTTATCTATTCACCTTTCTATATATCTGTCTTTCAGTTTATCTATTCATCTTTTTTTTCTATCTATCTATGTTTCAGTTTATCTGTTCATCTTTCTATATATTTGTCTTTTAGTTTATCTGTTCAACTATCTATCTATCTTTCAGTTTATCTGTCCATCTGTCTACCTGTATATCTGTCTGTTTATCTCTTTATTTATCTGTCTCTCACTATTTACCTATTCAACTATACATATCTGCCTTTGTCTATTTATCTATCTGGCTATATATTTGTATCTCTACCTATCTGTCTATTTATCAGTCTGTCCATCTATCTATCTATCACTCTACCTATATCTATCGATTTATCAATCTATCTCGTGTGTGTGACTAACATTCTTGTCAAAAGAAGAAGAGATCAGCTTTAAATAGCAAAATAAAGATAAAAACAACAACAACAACAAAAACAACAACCTCAGAATGCGATAAAAAAAGGAACAAGAAGACCCGAAGACTAAAATAACCGACAAAAAACAAACAAACAAACAAACAAAGAAAATTGCTTATATAACCTACCGTCTACCCGAGAATATAGTATTTCCTCTCTTCTTTTTTCTGCTCTGATGGCTCACTCCCGTAGACATAACGCCACGCCAGGAGTCCATAAATTCCGCATTATTATTATACCGGATACAACATAAACCTCGACGCTACACGAACGCACACACACACATGCTTATGTTTATTTCCTTTTCTCGTCTCGGGCGTGTAAAGGGGACCAGCTGTACGAGTCGGAGTGGACTGACGGTAGAAAGACGGTGGATAGGGAAATACACGAATGTTTTGGGGAATGATGAAGGGGAAGAACAAGGGAAATACACGAATGTTTTTGGGAATAACGAAGGGAAGAACAAGGGAAATACACGAATATTTTGGGGAATAAAGGAGGGAAGAGCAAGGGAAATACACGAATGTACTAGGGATAGCGAAAGGAAGAACAAAAAAACAAGAAAACACGAATATTTTAGAATAACGAAGGGGATAACACGGTAGAAAGACAGAGGACAGGCAAACACACGAATGTTTTTGGGAATAACGGAGGGAAGAGCAAGGGAAATACACGAATGTTTTTGGGAATAACGAATAGAAGGACAAGGGAAATACACGAATGTTTTTGGGAATAACGAAGGGAAGAAAAAAATACACGAATGTTTTGGGAATAACGAAGGGAAGAACAAGAGAACACACGAATGTTTTGGGAATAACGAAGGGGAGAAAACAAGAAAAACACGAATGTTCTAGGGACATCGAATGGAAGGACAAGGAAAACAAATGAATGTACTATGAATAATGAAGGGAGGAACAAGGAAAACAAACGAATATTCTAGCAATAACGAAGGGAAGAACAAGGAAACACACGAATATGCCGAAGACATCATTTTTATTCGCCATATTACTTTTTCTGCTCATACGGAACATATTCGCGTATTTTCTTGTTCTCACTCTTGCGTTGTTATACTTGCAATTTGCTTGACATTCCGAATATCCTTTCGCATTCCACATATCCCATTCCACACATTCCTACGCACCCCACATACTCCTACGCGTTCCACATATTCCTACATAGTCATGCGTGTTCCACATATTCCTACGCGTTCCACATATCCCTGCACATTCCACATATTCCTTTGCATCCCACATAATTCTAAGCATTCCATATATCCCTACACATTCCATATATCCCTACGCATTCCACACATTCCACATAATACACATTCCAGATATCCCTACGCATTCCACATACCCCTAAGTACTCCACATATCCCTACACATTCCACATACTCCTAAGCATTCTACACATTCCTACGCGTTCCACATATTCCTACATAGCCATGCGTGTTCCACATATACCCCTCCGCATTCCACATATTCCTATGCATTCCACATACCCCTACGCATTCCCCACATTCCTACGCATTCCACACATTCCTAAGCATTCCACACATTCCTAAGCATTCCACACATTCCTAAGCATTCCACATACCCCTAAGCATTCCACATACCCCTAAGCATTCCACATACCCCTATGCATTCCACACATTCCTAAGCATTCCACATACCCCTACGTATACCACATACCCCTCAGCATTCCACACATTCCTAAGCATTCCACATACCCCTACGTATACCACATACCCCTCAGCATTCCACACATTCCTAAGCATTCCACATATTCCTAAGCATTCCACATACCCCTACGCATACCACATACCCCTCAGCATTCCACATACCCCTATGCATTCCACACATTCCTAAGCATTCCACACATTCCTAAGCATTCCACATACCCCTTCGCATTCCACATACCCCTAAGCATTCCACACATTCCTAAGCATTCCACATACCCCTAAGCATTCCACACATTCCTAAGCATTCCACACATTCCTAAGCATTCCACATACCCCTATGCATTCCACACATTCCTAAGCATTCCACACATTCCTAAACATTCCACATACCCCTATGCATTCCACACATTCCTAAGCATTCCACACATTCCTAAGCATTCCACATACCCCTAAGCATTCCACATACCCCTAAGCATTCCACATACCCCTATGCATTCCACACATTCCTAAGCATTCCACACATTCCTAAGCATTCCACATACCCCTAAGCATTCCACATACCCCTATGCATTCCACACATTCCTAAGCATTCCACATATTCCTAAGCATTCCACACATTCCTAAGCATTCCACACATTCCTAAGCATTCCACATACCCCTACGCATTCCACATATCCCTACCCATTCCACATACCCCTACGCATTCCACATACTCCTAAGCCTTCCACACATTCCTGCACGTTCCACATATTCCTACATAGTCATACGTGTTCCACATATCCTTACGCATTCCACACATTCCTAAGCATTCCACACATTCCTAAGCATTCCACACATTCCTAAGCATTCCACATACCCCTACGCATACCACACATTCCTAAGCATTCCACACATTCCTAAGCATTCCACACATTCCCAAGCATTCCACACATTCCTAAGCATTCCACACATACCCCTAAGCATTCCACATACCCCTACGCATACCACATACCCCTACGCATACCACATACCCCTCAGCATTCCACACATTCCTACAGTATACAATTTCTATCACAGTTACTTCAGGACCACAGCTGTTTAACACAAGCCGGGTGTTATACAATCGTTTCTCGGGTATAATAAGGGTTTAGTGTGAACGTTAATACACCAATTGCAACGTATAGCTCGCGAGAGTGATATAAGGAGCATACGCGCAATATACTCACGTGATATATCGCAGACGTGGGTTTACGGCTGTCTCGTAATTTCTGAATATGTATTTATTCCTTCATTCTGTTTTTCGTGTTCGCTTTTTGTTTTGTATCTGCATGTTTATATGTTTTCTGTGCTGTAGGTTGTGCTTTTTTTTTTTGGGGGGGGGGGGATGTACATATTTTCTTATGCTTCAGTGACAATTTATTATTATTATTACTATAATTATTATTATTATTATTATTATTATTATTATTATTATTATTATCATGATTTATTCTTTTTTTCATCTGCCTTTCTGTTTATATCTGCATATTTACATATTATCTGTTCCATAGGCTCTATACCTATATACCTATATATATATATATATATATATATATATATATATATATATATATATATATATATTTTGTAAATACTTTTCTTATGCTTCAGTGATGCTTTATCATTATTATTATCATTATTCATTTTCCATCCCAGACTTTCCGTGGTGTTAAAAAAAATATTTCTACGGCAACCTCTAGATTTTTTTTGTGGCAATACTCACTACGGCAACCTCTAGATTCTTTTTTTTTTTTTTTTTGGCAATACTGAAGCAGCGTCCCTGGCACTGATACTTTATCATTATTATTATCTATTCTTTTTCCATCTCTGCCTTTCCGTGCAGTATGAAAAACATATCTATGGCAACCTCTACATTTTTTTTTTGTATGGCAATACTGAAGCAGCGTCCCCGGCAGTGATACTTTATCATTATTATTATCTATTCTTTTTCCATCTCTGCCTTTCCGTGCAGTCTACGGCAACCTCTAGATTTTTTTTTTTTTCTTTTTGTGTGTGTGGCAATACTGAAGCAGCGTCTCCGGCAGTATTACTTTATCATTATTATTATCTATTATTTTTCCATCTCTGCCTTTCCGTGCAGTGTTATGAAAAATATATCTACGGCTACCTCTACATTTTTTTTCTTTTTTTTGTGTGGCAATATTGAAGCAGCGACCACCGGCAGTGATACTTTATCATTATTATTATCTATTCTTTTTCCATCTCTGCCTTTCCGTGCAGTGTTATGAAAAATATATTTACGGCAACCTCTAGATTCTTTTTTTTTTCTTTGTGGCAATACTGAAGCAGCGTCCCTCGACAGTGATACTTTATCATTATTATTATCTATTCTTTTTCCATCTCTGTCTTTCCGTGCAGTGTTATAAAAAAAATATATCTACGGCAACCTCTACATTCTTTTTTTCTTTTTTTTTTTTTTTTTTTTTTTTGGCAATACTGAAGCAGCGTCCAACCGGCACCCTTTTTGATCTCTCTGTCAGAAGAGAAATCGTGTTTGTCTCGACTGTATTCTCTGTCTGTTTCTCTTTTCTCTCGCGTTTCTTGTCCCTAGATTTATTTGTTTATATGTCTATGTGTGTGTGTTTATGTGTGTGTGTGTGTGCGTGTGTGCGTGCGTGTATGTTTGTATGTGTGTGTGTGTTTGTGTGTGTGTGTGTGTGTGTGTGTGTGTGTGTGTGTGTGTGTGTGTGTGTGTGTGTGTGTGTGTGTGTGTGTGTGTGTGTGTGTGTGTGTGTGTGTGAGTGCACATGCACCATGAGCAAATCTACACGTATCTGTGTTTCGACAAACACACTTATATGCCAACCCAAAAATACGCCTACCTAATCTTAATCATTTAGCTAAAAACAACAACAAAAAAAACAACAACTTCACTCACCAGGTCACCAGCGCAAGCAACAGTTTGAACAGCGAAGCACAACTCAAGAAAACTTACAAACAACACCCTTCCCCCCCTCCCCCCCCTTTCCCCCCTTTCCCCCGCTGCCCCCCCCCTCCCCGAGTCCCCTTGCTTAGCGCAGCCTCGAGATCTGGATATTGCTCAATGTAATCTCGTCCAGCTCATGAAATATTCATGGACAAAGTTCCCACGTTATGTAATAAGACGGTGACGACTCCTTCAGGGAATTCGTGTGACCTGGCCTGCTTCGCTCGCTGGTTCGTTGTTTCGTTCGGTGGGTGGTTCGTTGTCTCGGTTTTTCGTTTATTGTACGTTTCGTTGTCTTCCTGTTTTGTTTATTTGGTGATTCGTTGTTTCGCTGTTTTGTTTATTGTGTGTTTCGTTGTTTCGCTGTTTCGTTGTCTCCCTGTTTTGCTTATTTGGTGGTTCGTTGTCTCGATGTTTCGCTTATTGTGTTTCGTTGTCTCGCTGTTTCGTTCATTGTGTCTTTCTCTATTTTGCATATTTTTTTCTTTTGTTTCTTCTCGATTTCCCTGTTTCGTTGATTCGCTGTTCCACTAGTTTTTTTGTCTTTCTGTTTCCGTCTCTCGGTGGTTCGTTGCTTCAATGTTTCGCAGGTTCGGTGCTTCGTTTCCTCTCCGGTTAATAATAACTCTCCCGACCTCTTTAGTCCGAACTGAGATGATGTTTGTTTTGTCCTTTTGGTGATTAGCTTCTTGATAAGGGACACCGGGTTGATATGAGAGTCGGGGAGGGGGAGGAGAGGGGGAGGGGAGGGAAGAGAGGAAAGGAGAGGGGGAAGGGAGGGGGAGGAGGAGGGGAGAGAGGGAAGGAGAGGGGGAGGGGAGGGGAGGGGGAAGAGGAGGGGAGAGAAGGAAGGAGAAGGGGAAGGGAAGGGGAGGGGAAGGGGAGGTGGAGGGGAGAGAGGGAAGGAGAAGGGGAGGGGAAGGTAGAGAGGGAAGGAGAGCGGTAGGGGGAGGGAAGAGAGGGAAGGAGAGGGGGAAAGGGAAAGGGTAAGGGAGAGCGAGAACTAGAAGAAGGAGAAGGAGAAGAATGGGGAGAGGGAAAGGGAAAAGAAAGATTGAGACATGGTATAGGAACAGGGAGAGAAAGAGGGTGAATGTGAGGGAGAGGAAAAGGGAAAGAAAAAGGGAAGTGCAGGAGAAGAGAGAGAGAGAGAGAGAGAGAGAGAGAGAGAGAGAGAGAGAGAGAGAGAGAGAGAGAGAGAGAGAGAGAGAGAGAGAGAGAGAGAGAGAAGGAAAAGAGACAGAGAGACTGATAAAACAGATATACAAAGCAGAGAGCGAGAAAAAAAGAAAAAGAAAATCAACTAAGATAAAAAACCAATACAAAAAAAAAAAGAGGAACCAAACTAAAGGGTGACAACGACGTACGTACCCAGCATCTTCCAAGACCCCCTCCCCCCCTCCCCTCCCCCCACCACCCTCTCCCCTCCTACCCCCCTACCACCCTTCCCCCTCCTTCCTCCTTCCCCCCTCCTTCCCCCCTCCCCCTCTCTCGTGAAGTGAAGTCGCCAGATGTCACTTTGTCCTGACGTGTTTGGCTCGTCGCCTTCGAGTGCGAGGTGCCAAGGGGAATGGCCCGTTTCCCCCTCGAGAGAAGAAGGGGAAACTGTTTGCCTGTCAAGTAGTTGTCAACCGCCCTTGATTATGTTTTCGTCGATCAGATAATGTGTATTCTAATGGGATTGGTGGGCGGGGCCGTTAGTTGGAGGGAAGGTGGGAAGGTGGGGGGAAGGTGGGAGGAGGGAAGGGGGGAAGGGGGTGAGGGTGGGAGGAGGGAAGGGGGAGGGGGGAGGGAGGGAATGAGGGAAGGGAGGAGGGAAGCTGAGAGAGAAAGAGAGAGAGAGAAATGGAGAAAAAGGGTCGAGGAGATGGGAGAAGAGAGAGAGAGAGAGAGAGAGAGAGAGAGGAGAGAGAGAGAGAGAGAGAGAGAGAGAGAGAGGAGAGAGAGAGAGAGAGAGAGAGAGAGAGAGATAGATATATATATATATATAATATATATAATATATATATATATTATATATATATAGAGAGAGAGAGAGAGAGAGAGAGAGAGAGAGAGAGAGAGAGAGAGAGGGAGAGAGAGAGAGAGAGAGAGAGAGAGAGAGTGGGATTGGTGGCGGGGCCGTTAGTTGGAGGGAAGGAGGAAGGGGGGGGAAGGGGGAAGGGGGTGAGGGGGGGGGGAAAGAGGAGGGAAGCTGAGAGAAAGAGAGAGAGAGAAATGGAGAAAAAGGGGCGAGGAAATGGGAGAAGAGAGAGAGAGAGAGAGAGAGAGAGAGAGAGAGAGAGAGAGAGAGAGAGAGAGAGAGAGAGAGAGAGAGAGAGAGAGAGAGAGAGAGAGAGAGAGAGAGAGAGAGACAGACAGACAGAGAAGAAGAGACAGAGAGAGAAAAAAATGAGAGGGGAGAAAGAGCGGAATGAGATCGGTTCAGGGAGAATAAGGGAGAAGAAAGAGAGAGAAGGGAAATGAGGGAGAAGAAAGAGAGAGAAAAGGAATGAGAGAGAAGAGAGAAAAATGGAAAGAAAGAAGAAGGAGGAAGCAGGAGAGGAAGAAGAGGCTCAGTGAAGAAGGAAGAGAAGAAGAGCGCAAGAAAGGAAAAAAAAATGAAAGAGGAAGGAGAGAAGCTGCACGAAGGAAGGAAGCAAGGAAGGAAGGAAAGAGAAGGGGAAAAGAAGAAGAATTCGAAGAAAATCGAAAATAAAAAAATGAACTAAAATAAATCAGAGAAGGACAAAAGACAAAAGACACGAAGAGGGAGAGCGAACAATACCAAGAATAATACACAAAACCAAGATAAAGGAGAAGGGAAATAAATAAGGAATAAGGACAGACGAACATTAAGGAACGAACAGCGAATTAAGCGAATGGAGGAAGAGGGAAACCCGAGAACTTGTGCAAGATTTGAACAAGGATGCAACAAAGGCAGGCGATTGGATTACGACTCGCTCGGTTGAACAGGAGAGTGATGAACGCAAGGAATGGACGTGAGTGATGAACAAAGATGAACAAAGATGAACAAAGATGAACAGTGAGTGATGAAGAAAGATGAACAGTGAGTGATGAAGAAAGATGAAGAAAGATGAACAGTGAGCGATGAAGAAAGATGAACAAAGATGAACAAAGATGAACAGTGAGCGATGAAGAAAGATGAACAAAGATGAACAAAGATGAACAGTGAGCGATGAGGAAAGATGAACAAAGATGAACAGGAAAGAGATGAACGCCAGGAATGGACATGAGTGATGAACTAATAGGGAGGAACAGTGAGTGATGAAGAAAGATGAACAAAAATGAACAGTGAGTGATGAACAAAGATAAACAGTGAGTGATAAACAATTAGGGATGAACGGAGAGCGATGAAAAAAGTTGAACAAAGATGAACAGGAAAGTGATGAACACAAGGAATGGACGTGAGTGATGAACTAATAGGGAGGAACAGTGAGAGATGAAGAAAGATGAACAAAGATCAACATTGAGTGATGAGCAAAGATGAGTGGTGAACAAAGATGAGAAGTGAGTGATGAAAGATGAACAGGAAAGTGATGAACGCAAGGCATGGACGTGAGTGGTGAACAATTAGGGAGGAACAGTGAGTAATGAACAAAGATGAATAGTGAGTGATGAACAAAGATAAATGGTAAGTGATGAGCAATTAGGGGTGAACAGTGAGTGATGAACAGTAAGTAATGAACAAAGATGAACAACGAGTAAGGAACAAAGATGAACAGTGATTGATGAATTACGATAAAAAGTGAGTGAGCAAGAGTAAGTGATGAACTGTGCATGATGAACAAAGGGGGATAAATAATGAATGATTAACAATGTGATGAACAATAAGAGATGAACAATGAGAGATGAAATAAGGAGAAGATGAAGGAGTGGAGGAAGAAAGAAAAGAAAAAAAAAAAAAAACAGAAAACGAAAAGAAAGATGAAGAAGACAAAGGAAGCAGGAGAGGAAGAAGAGGAAGAAGGCGAAGAAGAAGAAGAAGAAGAAGAAGAAGAAGAAGAACAAAAAAAAAAAAAAAAGTGAAGAAGAGTGAGAAGATGGAGAGGAAGAAAAAATAAAAAGAAAAAAGTAAAACCGCAGTAAAAAAGAAAGAAAATGATGGTGAAAACAGATAAAGAGGAGGGTAAAAATAAAAATAAAAAGAAAGAATATATAAAGAAGAAAAGAGAAAGAGGAAAAATGAGGAAAGGAAGGCGAGGAAGAAATACAAGAATAAGCAGAAATAGAAGAACCAAAAAGTAAAAGAAAAATTCACAAGAATAAAGGACAGGGAAAAAGGGGAAAAAAATGATAAATGGACATATAATAAAAAGAAAAAGAAAGAACGAAAGAAAGATCGAAAAAAAAATCACCCCCACCAAAAAAAAAAAAAAAAAAAAAAAAAAAAATCCTCCCACCTTCTCCCATAAATTTACTAACTGGCAACCGTCAACTATTTCCCAAGATGCCCCGCCCACTTCCCCAAGATGCCCCGCCCACCTCCTTCCGAGAAATTCCACACGGGCGCTAATTCCGGACCAGAAATATTAAGCCTTTCGAGTGGGAGTTGGAGTGACTGCATCGCCTGAACGAGTTAATTGTCAGGTGTCGGAACAGTCGCTGGGTGTTAAGTGTTGTTGCCTGGTTTTGTTATAGTCAAGGAGAGGAGACTGATTTGTGTGTGTGACTGTATATATATATATATATATATATATATATATATATATATATATATATATATATATATATAAATATATATATATACATGTATATATATACATATATATATATATATATATATATATATATATATATATATATATATATATATATATATATATATATATATATATATATATATATATATTTATACACACATACACACGCGTATATATACATACATACATACATATATATTTATATATATATATATATATATATATATATATATATATATATATATATATATATATATATATATATATATATATATATATATATATATATATATACATATACATATATATATATATATATATATATATATATATGTATGTATGTATATATGTATATATATATGTATATGTATGTATGTATGTATACACGTATATATATACAAGTATCTATATCTATATCTATCTACCTATATTGTGACATATAATTGTAGGATATGATAAAACCAGTGAATGTGTGGATGTTTCACTGTTTCTTCATTGTGAATATACAATACCACATTAAATTATACGTCCATAGGAAGTAACATTCACAGAAACAAGCGCTAACAAGCTGGCCCACACGCAGACACACACACACACACACACTTAAACAAGGACTTAAACACACACACATACACGCGCACACACACACACACACACACACTTATACAAGGAATTACACACACACACATACACGCGCACACACACACACACACACACACATACACACACACACACATACACACACACACACACACACACACACACAGACACACACACAGACACACACATATATATATATATATATATATATATATATATATATATATATATATATATATATATATATATATATATATATATAAGAAAGAAGAAGCAGAAAACGAAAAGGAAGACGAAAAAAAAAGAAAAAGAAAAAAATAGTAAAATAAAAAAAGAAAATGGAGAAAACAGATAAATAGAAGGTTGAAAATGAAAAGAGGAAGAATGAATATACAAAGGAGAAGAGAGAGAGAAAGAGGAAATATGAGGAAAGGAAAGCGAAGAGAAAATGCAAGAATAAGCAGAACCAGAAGAAACAAAAGTAAAAATTCACACGAGCATTTCATGTTGCAACAATTATTTCCTTGCATAGAGAAACGTCAAGGAATTAAAAAAAGGTGTTGGAAAGTTGATTAATCATTATGAATTTACTTTTTGAAATGATCTGATTATAATATGTAAATGCCAAAAAAGGATCTTATGATCATTCTGAATAAGCCTATAATAATTCATATATATCTAGTGGTATTATATGCCTTTATCATTACATATTTTCTTTTATTAAACAACTGAACTATCTTATACCAGACAACTCCCACAGGATCAAAGACCTTTTTAACAATATCATGTACCTGTACAATACTAACAATATCACATTTATTTCTAACAACATTACGTGTATTTCTAACATCACGTATATTCTAACAATATTACATACATTTTTAACAAGATCACGTGAATTTCTAACATCACGAATATATCTAACAATACCAAGTGCATTTCTGCCATTACAGACACTACTAACAATATCACATGCATTTCTAACAATTTCACATGAATTTCTAACAACATCACGTGTATTTCTAACAATATCACGCCCAATTTTTAGTACGTATCCTACATATTTTTTTGTATTGTTTCTCATTTTATTTTGATTACCTGTTTCTTATGTTTTGGACGAGTTGCTTTGGACCGCAAACCATTAATTTATCTTTTTTTTTTTGTTTATCTATTTTTTATGTTTTAGACGAGTTGCTTTGGACCGCAAACCATTAATTTATCATTTTTTCTTTTTTTTGTTTATCTATTTTTTATGTTTTAGACGAGTTGCTTTGGACCGCAAACCATTAATTTATCATTTTTTCTTTTTTTTGTTTATCTATTTTTTATGATTTAGACGAGTTACTTTGGACGGCAAACCATTAATTTATCATTTTTTCTTTTTCTTTTTTTTGTTTATCTATTTTTTATGTTTTAGACGAGTTGCTTTGGACTGCAAACCATTAATTTATCATTTTTTCTTTTTTTTTTGTTTATCTATTTTTTATGTTTTAGACGAGTTGCTTTGGACCGCAAACTATTAATTTATCTTTTTTTTTTTTTTGTTTATCTATTTTTTATGTTTTAGACGAGTTGCTTTGGACCGCAAACTATTAATTTATCTTTTTTTTTTTTTTGTTTATCTATTTTTTATGATTTAGACGAGTTGCTTTGGACTGCAAACTATTAATTTATCTTTTTTTTTTTTTTGTTTATCTATTTTTTATGATTTAGACGAGTTGCTTTGGACTGCAAACTATTAATTTATAATTTTTTCTTTTTTTTGTTTATCTATTTTTTATGTTTTAGACGAGTTGCTTTGGACCGCAACCCATTAATTTATCATTTTTTCTTTTTTTTTGTTTATCTATTTTTTATGTTTTAGACGAGTTGCTTTGGACCGCAAACTATTAATTTATCATTTTTTCTTTTTTTTTTGTTTATCTATTTTTTATGTTTTAGACGAGTTGCTTTGGACCGCAACCCATTAATTTATCATTTTTTCTTTTTTTTTGTTTATCTATTTTTTATGTTTTAGACGAGTTGCTTTGGACCGCAAACTATTAATTTATCATTTTTTCTTTTTTTTTTGTTTATCTATTTTTTATGTTTTAGACGAGTTGCTTTGGACCGCAACCCATTAATTTATCATTTTTTCTTTTTTTTTGTTTATCTATTTTTTATGTTTTAGACGAGTTGCTTTGGACCGCAAACTATTAATTTATCATTTTTTCTTTTTTTTTGTTTATCTATTTTTTATGTTTTAGACGAGTTGCTTTGGACCGCAACCCATTAATTTATCATTTTTTCTTTTTTTTTGTTTATCTATTTTTTATGTTTTAGACGAGTTGCTTTGGGACGCAAACCATTAATTTATCATTTTTTCTTTTTTTTTTTGTTTATCTATTTTTTATGTTTTAGACGAGTTGCTTTGGACCGCAACCCATTAATTTATAATTTTTTCTTTTTTTTGTTTATCTATTTTTTATGTTTTAGACGAGTTGCTTTGGACCGCAAACCATTAATTTATCATTTTTTCTTTTTTTTTGTTTATCTATTTTTTATGTTTTAGACGAGTTGCTTTGGACTGCAAACCATTAATTTATAATTTTTTCTTTTTTTTTGATTATCTATTTTTTTATGATCTAGACGAGTTGCATTGGACGGCAAACCATTAATTTATAATTTTTTTCTTTTTTTTTGTTTATCTATTTTTTATGTTCTAGACGAGTTGCTTTGGACTGCAACCCATTAATTTATCATTTTTTCTTTTTTTTTTTTGTTTATCTATTTTTTATGTTCTAGACGAGTTGCTTTGGACCGCAAACCATTAATTTATCATTTTTTCTTTTTTTTTGTTTATCTATTTTTTATGTTTTAGACGAGTTGCTTTGAACCGCAAACCATTAATTTATCATTTTTTCTTCTATTTGTTTATCTATTTTTTATGTTCTAGACGAGTTGCTTTGGACTGCAAACCATTAATTTATCATTTTTTCTTTTTTTTTGTTTATCTATTTTTTATGTTCTAGACGAGTTGCTTTGGACTGCAAACCATTAATTTATCATTTTTTCTTTTTTTTTGTTTATTTATTTTTTATTTTTTAGACGAATTGGTTTGGACGGCAAACCAGTAATTTATCATTTTTTCTTTTTTTTGTTTATCTATTTTTTATGATTTAGACGAGGTGCTTTGGACTGCAAACCATTAATTTATCATTTTTTCTTTTTTTTGTTTATCTATTTTTTATGATTTAGACGAGTTGCTTTGGACTGCAAACCATTAATTTATCATTTTTTCTTTTTTTTTGTTTATCTATTTTTTATGATTTAGACGAGTTGCTTTGGACCGCAAACCATTAATTTATCATTTTTTCTTTTTTTTGTTTATCTATTTTTTATGTTCTAGACGAGTTGCTTTGGACTGCAAACCATTAATTTATCATTTTTTCTTTTTTTTTGTTTATCTATTTTTTATGATTTAGACGAGTTGCTTTGGACCGCAAACCATTAATTTATCATTTTTTCTTTTTTTTTGTTTATCTATTTTTTATGATTTAGACGAGTTGCTTTGGACTGCAAACCATTAATTTATCATTTTTTCTTTTTTTTTGTTTATCTATTTTTTATGTTTTAGACGAGTTGCTTTGGACCGCAAACTATTAATTTATCATTTTTTCTTTTTTTTTGTTTATCTATTTTTTATGTTTTAGACGAGTTGCTTTGGACCGCAAACCATTAATTTATCTTTTTTTTTTGTTTATCTATTTTTTATGTTTTAGAGGAGTTGCTTTGGACCGCAACCCATTAATTTATCATTTTTTCTTTTTTTTTGTTTATCTATTTTTTATGTTTTAGACGAGTTGCTTTGGACCGCAAACCATTAATTTATCATTTTTTCTTTTTTTTTGTTTATCTATTTTTTATGTTTTAGACGAGTTGCTTTTGGACCGCAAACTATTAATTTATCATTTTTTCTTTTTTTTTGTTTATCTATTTTTTATGTTCTAGACGAGTTGCTTTGGACCGCAAACCATTAATTTGTCATTTTTTCTTTTTTTTTTTTGTTTATCTATTTTTTATGTTCTAGACGAGTTGCTTTGGACCGCAAACCATTAATTTATAATTTTTTCTTTTTTTTTGTTTATCTATTTTTTTATGATCTAGACGAGTTGCTTTGGACTGCAAACCATTAATTTATCATTTTTTCTTTTTTTTTTTTTGTTTATCTATTTTTTATGTTCTAGACGAGTTGCTTTGGACCGCAAACCATTAATTTATAATTTTTTCTTTTTTTTTGTTTATCTATTTTTTTATGATCTAGACGAGTTGCTTTGGACGGCAAACCATTAATTTATAATTTTTTCTTTTTTTTTGTTTATCTATTTTTTATGTTCTAGACGAGTTGCTTTGGACTGCAACCCATTAATTTATCATTTTTTCTTTTTTTTTGTTTATCTATTTTTTATGTTTTAGACGAGTTGCTTTGGACTGCAAACCATTAATTTATCATTTTTTCTTTTTCTTTGTTTATCTATTTTTTATGTTTTAGACGAGTTGCTTTGGACTGCAAACCATTAATTTATCATTTTTTCTTTTTTCTTCTATTTGTTTATCTATTTTTTATGTTTTAGACGAGTTGCTTTGGACTGCAAACCATTAATTTATCATTTTTTTTTGTTTATCTATTTTTTATGTTTTAGACGAGTTGCTTTGGACCGCAAACCATTAATTTATCATTTTTTCTTTTTTTTTGTTTATCTATTTTTTATGATTTAGACGAGTTGCTTTGGACGGCAAACCATTAATCTATCATTTTTTCTTTTTTTTTTGTTTATCTATTTTTTATGTTTTAGACGAGTTGCTTTGGACCGCAAACCATTAATTTATCATTTTTTGTTTTTTTTGTTTATCTATTTTTTATGTTTTAGACGAGTTGCTTTGGGCCGCAAACCATTAATTTATCATTTTTTCTTTTTTTTGTTTATCTATTTTTTATGATTTAGACGAGTTGCTTTGGACCGCAAACCATTAATTTATCATTTTTTCTTTTTTTTTTTTGTTTATCTATTTTTTATGATTTAGACGAGTTGCTTTGAACCGCAAACCATTAATTTATCATTTTTTCTTTTTTTTTTGTTTATCTATTTTTTATGATTTAGACGAGTTGCTTTGGACCGCAAACCATTAATTTATAATTTTTTCTTTTTTTTGTTTATCTATTTTTTATGATTTAGACGAGTTGCTTTGGATCGCAAACCATTAATTTATCATTTTTTCTTTTT
>NW_027213537.1:32500-37500 GCF_042767895.1 Penaeus vannamei | reverse complement strand
ACACACAAAATAAATAATGAAAATGCTAAAAAAAACGAAAAACAAAAGAGGAAACCATTAATCCGGAATTAAATGACGAGAAACAAAAATCTGAAAGAAAATTTGGTATAATTTACACAAACGAAAGAAAAACAAACTGAAAAAAAACAAAATCTACAAAAAAAGAAAAAAAAGGAGAAAAGTGGAATCTGAAAAGGGCATATATATATATATATATATATATATATATATATATATATATATATATATATATATATATATATATATATATATATATATATATACATATATATATATATATATATATATATATATATATATATATATATATGTATATATATATGTATATACATACATACATATATATACATATATATACATATATATATGTGTGTGTGTGTGTGTGTGTGTGACCATTTGATTTTTTTTTTTTAACCCTTTTAATACTTCTTTTCTGTTTTATGTTTCTTTCTGTTTGTCATAATCTCTCTTCTCTTCTTCTCTCCTTTTATTGTAATCCTTTTTAATTTTTTTTCTGTTTCATTTTCTGTCTGTCTATCTCTATCTCAATCCCTCTTCTCTTTTTCTCTCCTTTTCTTCTACATTTATGCACACACACGCACACGCACACAATCACACAAAAGAAGCACATGTTCCTATATACTTATTTTACACGTTTATCATCAATTTTATCTTTCCTTCTTTCTCTCTCTCTTTTGTCTCTCTTTCTTCCTCTCCCCCTCTCTCCCTTACCTTCATCTCCTCTCTCGTTCTCCCTCTCCCTCCTCCTCTCCATATGTCTCCCTTTCTCTCTCCCTTACCTCCTCTCTTTCTTCCTCTCCCTCCTCTCCCCCTCTCTTTCTTCCTCTCCTCCTCTCCCCCTCTCTCTCCCTTACCCTCATCCTTTCATCTCTTTCTTCCTCTCCCCTCTCTCTCTCCCTTACCCCCATCTCCTCTCTTTCTTCCTCTCCCTCTCTCTCTCTCTCCCTCTCTCCCTTACCCCCAACCCCTCTCTCGTTCTCCCTCTCCCTTACCCCCATTCTCTCTCCCTCTCTCCCTTACCTCCATCCCCCCCCCTCTCTCTCTCTCCCTCTCCCCCTTACCTCCTCTTTCTCCCTCTCCCTCCTCCTCTCCATCTGTCTCCCTTACGCTCAGGATCTCACAGGAGAGATTGCCAAATGAGAAAAGTCCAGCAGCCTTCAATCTTTGCTTCGCCCCTTCCTCTGTTCGTGTCCAATAGTGGGAGGTAAACATTACATCACGTTATTTGTCCATTTGGCTTTTGGTTTCGTCTCTTTTTTGGCTTTTGTTTTGTCTTGATTTTCCTCTTCTTTTTTTTCTTTGTCTTCGTTTTCTTCTTTTTTTTCTTTGTTTTCGTTTTCTTCTTAATTTTTTCTTTGTCTTCGTTTTCTTCTTATTTTTTTCTTTGTCGTAATTTTCTTCTTTATTTTTTTCTTTGTCTTTATTTTCTTCTTATTTCTGTATTTATCTTCATTTTCTTCTTTTTCTTTTTATTTTTGTCTTGTTCTTGTTCTTCTTCGTGTTCTTTTTTTTTATCTACTTCATCTTGTATTGTCTCTTCTTTCGTTAGTAGATATTTCGTTTTGGATTTTTAAAGGACGTGGCTTTTCTTTGTCCCTTTCTTTCTGTTTTTGTTTTTCTCCTCTTCCTTTACGTCTATCCATTATCAGAGTTCTTTCATCTCCTCTTTCGCTTATTCAACCATCCGTTTTGGACTTTTCATCGCTTTCTGTGTACTTGATAGTCTCTCTGCCTCTGTCTCTGTCTCCATCTTTCCTCCTATCTCTCTTATTCTCTTTCTCGGCGTGTTTATGTGTTTATCTATTTGTCTCGCTTTTTCTCACTTTTTTGTTTCTCGTTATTAATATGTTTCTGATAGACTTTCTGGATTGATTTTACAGTTTTCTTTCTCCTACTTTTTCTCTCTCTTTCTTTCTCTGTCGGTTTGTTTGTCTCTGTCTCTCTCTCATTCTCTCCCTCCCTCCTCCCTCCCCCTCACTCTTTCTTTCTCTGTAAGTTTGTTTGTCTGTGCGTCTCTCTCTTACTCTCCTCTCTTTCTTTTTCTTTTTCTTTCTGTCTTTCAGTCTCTCTCTCTCTTTCTCTTTCTCTCTCCCTCCCTCCCCCCTCACTCTTTTTTTCTATCTCTTTCTCTCTATCTCTTTCATTCTCCTTCATCTCACTCTTTCTCACTTTTCTCCTACTCACTAACATCCACCACTCCTTCTCTCCTTCCCTTCCTTCTCCTATTATTCTATCCACCTTATTCCTTCCCTTTGTTCCCTTCCTTAAAAGTCCATATTCAGTTTCAAGTGAAATGTGTGTGTTGTTTCGTACACTTCTTCCCCTCTCTCTCTTTCTCCCTCATTTCTTTTCTCTTCTTCCTCTCCCTCCTCCATTTTCATTCTCCTCTCTCCCTTCCTCCCTTTTTCTCTTCTCTTCTTCCTCTCCCTCCTCCATTCTCATTCTCCTCTCTCCCTTCCTCTCTCTTTCTTCTTCTTCCTTCCTCCATTCTCATTCTCCTCTCTCCCTTCCTCCCTCTTTTCTCTCCTCTTCTTCCTCTCCCTCCTCCATTCTCATTCTCCTCTCTCCCTTCCTCCCTCTTTTCTCTCCTCTTCTTCCTCTCCCTCCTCCATTCTGATTCTCCTCCCTCTTTCTCTTCTCTTTCTCCCTCTCCCTCCTCTATTCTTGTTCCTCTTTCTTGTATACATATTTTCCTTCCTTTCCCCATTTCTGTTGCCTTGTTCCCCCTCCTTTCTCATTTTTGTTCCCCTTTCGTCCTTCCAACTCCCATTCTTATCCTCTTTTTCCTCATTCTTCTATTCCCTCTTCCTCTTCCTCCCCCATTCTCGTTTCTCTTTTTCCTCATTCTTCTATTCCCTCTTCCTTTTCTTCACTCAGTCTTGTTTCTGTTCTTCTTTATTCTTCTATTCCCTCTACCTCTTCCTCCCTATTTTTGTTTCTCCTTTTCCTCATTCTTCTATTCTCCTTACCCCTTCCTCCCCCATTCTCTTTTCTCTGTTTCCTCATTCCTCTATTCTCTTTTACGCCTTCTTCCCCCTATTCTTGTTTCTCTTTCTCTTTCTTCTATTCCCTCTACCTCTTCTTCCCCCATTCTTGTTTCTATTTTTCCCTCATTCTTCATTCCCTCTACCTCTTCCTCTCCCATCATTGTTTCTCTTTTTCCTCATTCTTCTATTCCCTCTTCCTCTTCTTCCACCATTCTTGTTTCTCGTTTTCCCCATTCTTCTATTCCCTCTTCCTCTTCCTCCCCCATTCTCGTTTCTCTTTTTCCTCATTCTTCTATTCCCTCTACCTCTTCTTCCTCCATTCTCGTTTCTCTTTTTCCTCATTCTTCTATTCCCTCTACCTCTTCCTCCCCTATTCTTGTTTCTCCTTTTCCTCATTCTTCTATTCTCTTTACCTCTTCTTCCCCCATTCTCGTTTCTCTGTTTCCTCATTCTTCTATTCTCTTTACCCCTTCTTCCCCTATTCTTGTTTCTCTTTTCCTCCTTTTTCTATTCCCTCTACCTCTTCTTCCCCCATTCTTGTTTCTATTTTTCCTCATTCTTCTATTCCCTCCTCCTCTTCCTCTCCCATTCTCGTTTCTCTTTTTCCTCATTCTTCTATTCCCTCTTCCTCTTCTTCCCCCATTCTTGTTTCTATTCTTCCTCATTCTTCTATTCCCTCTACCTCTTCCTCCCCTATTCTCGTTTCTCTTTTTCCTCATTGTTCTATTCTCTTTACCCCTTCTTCCCCTATTCTTGTTTCTCTTATCCTCTTTCTTCTATTCCCTCTACCTCTTCTTCCCCCATTTTTGTTTCTATTTTTCCTCATTCTTCTATTCCGTCTTTCTCTTCTTCCCCCATTCTTGTTTCTATTTTCCTCATTCTTCTATTCCCTCTACTTCTCCCTCTCCCATTCTTGTTTCTATTTTCCTCATTCTTCTATTCCCTCTACCCCTTCTTCCACTATTCTCGTTTCTATTTTTCTTCATTCTTCTATTCTCTTTACCTCTTCCTCTCCCATCTTTGTTTCTCTTTTTCTCTTCCTTCTATTCCCTTTACCTCTTCTTCCCCCATTCTTGTTTCTATTCTTCCTCTTTCTCCCATTCCCTCTTCCTCTTCAACCCCCATTCTTGTTTCTCTTTTCCTCTTTCTTCTATTCCCTCTTCCTCTTCCTCCTCCATTTTTGTTTCTATTTTTCCTCATTCTTCTATTCTCTTTACTTCTTCTTCCCTCATTCTCGTTTCTCTTTTTCCTCATTCTTCTATTCTCTTTACCCCTTCCTCCCCCATTATTGTTTCTATTTTTCCTCATTCTTCTATTCCCTCTACCTCTTCTTCCCCCATTCTTGCTTCTCTTCTCCTTCGTTCTCCTCCGTTTCTATCCGGACTCCCAGTTTTTTTCTCCATCTCATCCCCTATTTCCTTCTTCCCA
This sequence comes from Penaeus vannamei, assembly GCF_042767895.1. Classification (NCBI taxonomy): domain Eukaryota; kingdom Metazoa; phylum Arthropoda; class Malacostraca; order Decapoda; family Penaeidae; genus Penaeus; species Penaeus vannamei. The sequence goes on along the minus strand of NW_027213537.1, from coordinate 33,043 downwards.
TTAACCTTCCCTAATCCCCCATATCTCCCCACATCTATTATCTTTCTTCTCCATTCTCCCCTTTCTTCCCCTCTTCCTCCCCTCCTCCAGTTCTTTCATCTCCATCTTCTTTTCTTTCTCAGTCTCTTTTTTCTATTCTCTCCTCCTCTCCTTATCCCGTCTTCCACCGGTTCCCCTTCCTGCTGCCTATCCTCCCTTTCTCCTTCTTCATTCTTCCTTTTCTCCTTTCTCCTTCCCCTTCTTCCTTTCTCTCTTCTCCCTGCTTCCTTCCTTCCTTCTTCCTTCTCCTCTCCCTCATTCCATCTTAGCCCCCCTCCTCCTCATTCCTCTCCTTTTCCATCTCCTTCTCCTTCCTTCTCCTTCCTCTTCCTCTTCTCCCTCCTGCCATCCTCCTACCTCTCCACTCTCTTTCCCTCTCCTCCTCCTTTCCTCTTCCTTTTCCCCTTCCCTCTTTCTCCTCCTCCTTCTGATCCCCTCTTCACTAACAATCCTCCCTCCTTCCTCCCCCTACTTGCTTTCCCTCTCCCCCTCCTTCCTCCTCTT
>NW_027213537.1:17500-25000 GCF_042767895.1 Penaeus vannamei | reverse complement strand
GGAGGGGAGGGGGGTGGGTGGGGGTGTAGGGAGGGGAGGGGGTGGTGGGTGGGGTGTAGGGAGGGGGTGTAGGGAAGGGTGTTGGGTGTAGGAAGGGGGTGGGGTATGTATGTATGTATATATATATATATATATATATATATATATATATATATATATATATATATATATATATATATATATATATATATGTGTGTGTGTGTGTGTGTGTGTGTGTGTGTGTGTATGTATATATATATATATATATATATATATATATATATATATATATATATATATATATATATATATATATATATATATATATATATATATATATATATATATATATATATATATATATACATATATATACATATATGGGCAGAATTTCAACAATAACATTTACCCAGCCACCACCTGGTCGTGTTGTCTGTAATTTGAACGATAAAACAGGGTCGTGGACTACCCAAGTGATGAAACAAATAGCTTTAAAAAGATCAAAAGACCTGAAGTAATTATAAAGAAACTTGGCATTAATAGATAGATAGATAGATATATGTAAAGGTATAGATAGACAGCTAGGAGGAGATAGAAAGAAAGTGAGATGAATAAATAGAGAGAGAGAGAAAGAGCAAGATACTGAGAAAAGTCGCCATCTACAATTCTTACCCATTAAAAAAGAAACAGATGGTTGACAAAAGCACTCTTCCTTAAAATCTTAACTCCTGACTCCTTGTCCTCCTTAATTCTCCTCCTTTCTCCTCCTCATCCTCTTGGAATGCCGAGAAGGCGTCGACAACCATCAAGAAGATCTCCTTTTACACTTCCTCGAGGATTTGGGGATTCCGAGAGAGACATCCTGTTGCAGAACTTCCTTGCTCTCTCATCGGCTACCTGAGACGGGATTCCACTTCTTGGAGGATTTGGAGATCGCCAACCTTTTCGGAATCCTTCTCCTGGTTCTGAAGTGGAGGATCCCGGTGTTTGACTCAAGGTGTAGAGGTCGAAGGAGAAGTTAGTTTAGATGGTGCTTATTGCTCTCAGTTCAGTGGGTGTATAGTGCGTCTAATCTTGGGAAAAATACGAATGGGCAACTCAAGAAATCTGGAGCGCTCTGATGCCTCCAAGTCGATTTTGAGAAGAATAATATCTAATCTATTTCATGATCAATTATGGAGGACAAGCAAGACAATTAAGATTTTCATTAACCTACAGAATATAACAGAATAGAGAAAAAATAAAGAATTGTTAGTGTTACTGCAGAGGTGAAATCAGCGGCCTTTTGGTTACTCCTTTCATTAATCTGCTAATTTTCGATCTCCGAGTCAATTAGTGAATTAAATGTACTTTCGAACTTCCCAGATAAGCTAAGTTTAGTGAAGAAAAGTATTATTTTCTATAGTTCATATATTATCAGCGTCCCAGTTGAATTAAATGCATCTTCTAACTTCCTAGGTTTTACGTTCTCTCTCTCTCTGTCCGTCTCTGTCTCTCTCTCTGTCTGTCTGTCTGTCTCTGTCTCTCTCTCTGTCTGTCTCTGTCTCTCTCTCTCTCTTTCATTCTCTCTCTCTCTCCCTGTCTCTGTCTCTGTCTGTCTGCCCGTGTCTCTCTCTCTGTCTGTCTGTCTGTCTCTCTCTCTCCCTGTCTCTCTCTCTGTCTGTCTTTGTTTCTCTCTCTCTCTCCCCCTGTCTCTGTCTCTGTCTGTCTGTCTGTCTCTCTCTATCTATCTCTTTCTCTCCCTGTCTCTGTCTCTGTCTGTCCGTCTATCCGTCTCTCTCTCTCTCTCTATTTTTATCAGGATTGTTCTCCAGATTCCTCATTTCCCACATTTTCTCTCTTTTTCTCTTTCACTGTCTGCTCCCCCAAAAAAAGAAGAAAAAAAGAAAAAAAAAGAACAAGAACAAGGAGGAGAATGAGAATAAAAGGAAGAGGAAGAAAGAAGACAAAATAAAAACAACAACAACAAAAAAACGAATAAATAGAAGAAAAGACGAAAGCAGAACTAGAATAAAGAGAAAGACGAAGAGGAAGAAAAAGAAGTCAAGACATCTTCATCTCATCGTCTTAAGGAGCTTAACTCTCCTCGACATCTTTCTCTTCCCTGACATATTTGTCACGAGCTCTCACAGACACTCCTTGCTAACGACTCATCCTTCACTCCGAATCGTGGAGAGTCGTGGAGAGTCGCGAAGTATCCTGGAGCATTGAGGGAAGTCGTGGAGAGTCATGGAGGATCCTGGAGCATTGAGGGAAGTCGTGGAGAGTCATGGAGGATCCTGGAGCATTGAGGGAAGTCGTGGAGAGTCGCGAAGTATCCTGGAGCATTGAGGGAAGTCGTGGAGAGTCATGGAGAGTCGTGGAGGATCCTGGAGCATTGAGGGAAGTCGTGGAGAGTCGTGGAGGATCCTGGAGCATTGAGGGAAGTCGTGGAGAGTCGTGGAGAATCCTGGAGCACCGAGGGGAGTCGTGGAGAGTCGTGGAGGATCCTGGAGCATTGAGGGAAGTCGTGGAGAGTCATGGAGAGTCGTGGAAGATCCTGGAGCACCGAGGGGAGGCGTGGAGAGTCGTGGAGGATCCTGGAGCACCGAGGGGAGTCGTGGAGAGTCGTGGAGGATCCTGGAGCTTTGAGGGAAGTCGTGGAGAGTCATGGAGAGTCGTGGAGGATCCTGGAGCACCGAGGGGAGGCGTGGAGAGTCATGGAGAGGCAAGAAGTATCCTGGAGCCTCGAGGGAAGTCGTGGAGAGTCATGGAGAATCCTGGAGCATTGAGGGGAGTCATGGAGAGTCGCGAAGAATCCTGGAGCTTCGATGGAAGTCGTGGAGAGTCATGGAGAATCCTGGAGCATTGAGGGGAGTCATGGAGAGTCGCGAAGAATCCTGGAGCTTCGAGGGAAGTCGTGGAGAGTCATGGAGAAACCTGGAGCATTGAGGGGAGTCATGGAGAGTCGCGAAGAATCCTGGAGCTTCGAGGGAAGTCGTGGAGAGTCATGGAGAATCCTGGAGCATTGAGGGGAGTCATGGAGAGTCGCGAAGAATCCTGGAGCCTCGAGGGAAGTCGTGGAGAGTCATGGAGAATCCTGGAGCATTGAGGGGAGTCATGGAGAGTCGCGAAGTATCCTGGAGCCTCGAGGGAAGTCGTGGAGAGTCATGGAGAATCCTGGAGCATTGAGGGGAGTCATGGAGAGTCGCAAAGTATCCTGGAGCCTTGAGGGGAGTCGTGGAGAGTCGCAAAGAATCCTGGAGCATTGAGGAGAGTCGTGAAGAGTCGTGGAGAATCCTGGAGCCTTGAAGGGAGTCATGGAGAGTCGCGAAGTATCCTGGAGCATTGAGGGGAGTCGTGGAGAGTCACGAAGTGTAGGGAGAGTCACTGGGAGTCATAGAGCGCTGTGAGCTGCCGCTGAGAGTCCGCAAACCGCAGCAAAGTATTGTGGAGAGTCGTGGAAAGTCGGAGAGCGCTATAGATCGCCAATGAAAACTGGGCAGAGTCGCAGAGAATTTGGAAAGTCCTAAAGAAATACAGAGAGTCGCAAGTCCCCAAAGAGAGTTACAATGAGTCGTCAAACGATCTCAGAGAATCACGGAGAGTCGAGGTGAGTCCTTGAAGAGTCACAGAGAATCAGTGAGAGTCGAGGAGAGTAAAAGAGTCACAGAGAATCACGGAGAGTCGAGGAGAGTCCTTGAAGAGTCACAGAGAATCACGGAGAGTCGAGGAGAGTCAAAGAGTCACAGAGAATCACGGAGAGTCGAGGAGAGTCCTTGAAGAGTCACAGAGAATCACGGAGAGTCGAGGAGAGTCAAAGAGTCACAGAGAATCACGGAGAGTCGAGGAGAGTCCTTAAAGAGTCACAGAGAATCACGGAGAGTCGAAGAGAGTCCTTGAAGAATCTCAGAGAATCACGGAGAGTCGAGGAGAGTCCTGAAAGAGTCACAGAGAATCACGGAGAGTCGAGGAGAGTCCTGAAAGAGTCACAGAGAATCACGGAGAGTCGAGGAGAGTCCTGAAAGAGTCACAGAGAATCACGGAGAGTCGAGGAGAGTCCTGAAAGAGTCACAGAGAATCACGGAGAGTCAAAGAGTCACAGAGAATCACGGAGAGTCGAGGAGAATCCTTGAAGAATCACAGAGAATCACGGAGAGTCCTTAAAGAGTCACATAGAATCACGGAGAGTCGAGGAGAGTCCTTAAACAGTCACAGAGAATCATGAAGTACCACAGAGGCTTCCGAAGAGTACAGAAAGTCCCACAGGAGCGGAGAAGTCTCTCGTAAAGTCATTCAAAACCCCGCAAAGTGTTCGTGGAGAGTCGTGGAAAGTCCGGCCAAGCGCGAATCCACTTCTCCCGCACAGGACCGTAAGCAAGAGCACTTTGAGAGTACCTGGAAAGTTTATCTTGTAGATTTCGTGATGTTGACTTTCTTATTTTCTTGCTGTGAATGCGTGTAACTTCGGTCCGTTGTGTAAAGGCGAGTTGGAATTCCTATTTTTTATTTTTATTATTATTATTATTATTATTATTATTATTATTATTATTTTATTATTATTATTTTATTATTATTATTATTATTATTATTATTATTATTATTATTATTATTATTATTATTATTATTATTATTATTATTATTATTATTATTATTATTATTTTATTATTATTATTAATTATTATAATTTTTTTATTATTTGAAATTCCTTTTTTTGTTGTTTTTTAGATTGTTAGATATTTTTTTTTTTGAAAAGGTATCTTGATTTGTTGTGATGGTTTTTGATTGTTGTGATGTTGACTTTCTTATTTTCTCGCTGTGAATTCTTGTAACTTTGGTCCGTTGTGTAAAGGCGAGTTGGAATTCCTATTTTTTATTTTTATTATTATTATTATTATTGTTATTATTATTATTATTATTATTATTATTATTTTATTATTATTATTATTATTATTATTATTATTATTATTATTATTATTATTATTATTATTATTATTATTATTATTATTATTATTATTATCATTATTATTTTTTTTTATTATTATTATTTGAGATTCCTTCTTTTTGTTTTTTAGATTGTTAGATATTTTTTTTTTTGAAAGGGTATCTTGATTTGTTGTGATGGTTTTTGATTGTTGTGATGTCGTGATGTTGACTTTCTTCCTTGCTGTGAATGCGTGTAACTTTGGTCCGTTGTGTAAAGGCGAGTTGGAATTCCTATTTTTTTGTTTTTGTTTTTTGTTTTTTAGATTGTTAGATTTTTTTTTTTTTTTTTTTTTTTGGAAAGGTATCCGTTTGTTGTCTTAGCTATTTTGATATTTTACTTATATTGTTTTTTTTTGTCGCTTTTGTCTATAAGGTCAAATAATATCCGAAAGAAAGGGAAGGGAAGAAATGAGGACATGAAAAAAGTCCTAAGAATTTCAAAAAAAGAAGAATAAAAAGAATAAAAAGCATGATGTTAGAAATACTTTGGTCCGTTGTGTAAAGGCGAGTTGGAATTCCATTTTTGTTTTTGTTTTTTTGTTATTTAGATTGTTAGAATTATTTTTTTGAAAATGTATCTTGATTTGTTGTGATGGTTTTTGATTGTCGTGGTATTGACTTTCTTATTTTTTCGCTGTGAATTCGTGTAATTTTGGTCCGTTGTGTAAAGGCGAGTTGGGATTCCTATTTTTTTGTTTTTTGTTTTTTGTTTTTTAGATTGTTAAATTTTTTTTTTGAAAAGGTATCTTGATTTGTTGTGTCTTATCTATTTTGATAATTTACTTATATTGTTTTTTTTTTTTTTTGTCTATAAGGTCAAATAATATCCGAAAGAAAAGGAAGGGAAGAAATGAAGACATGAAAAAAGTCCTAAGAATTTAAAAAAAGAAGAAGAAAAAGAAAAAAAGCATGATAGAAATACTTTGGTCCGTTGTATAAAGGCGACTTGGAATTCCTATTTTTTTGTTCTTTAGATTGTTAGAATTATTTTTTTTGAAAGGTATCTTGATTTGTTGTGATGGTTTTTGATTGTTGTGATGTTGACTTTCTTATTTTCTCGCTGTGAATTCGTGTAAGTTTGGTCCGTTGTGTAAAGGCGATTTGGAATTCCTATTTTTTGTTTTTTGTTTTTTAGATTGTTAGAATTATTATTTTTTTTGAAAAGGTATCTTGATTTGTTGTGTCTTATCTATTTCGATATTTTACTTATATTGTTTTTTTTTGGTCTATAAGGTCAAATAATATCCGAAACAAAAGGAAGGGAAGAAATGGACATGAAAAAAGTCCTAAGAATTTTAAAGAAGAAGAAGAAGAAAAAGAATAAAAAGCATGATGTTAGAAATACTTTGGTTCGTTGTGTAAAGGCGAGCTGGAATTCCATTTTCGTTTTTGTTTTTTTTGTTCTTTAGATTGTTAGAATTATTTTTTTTGAAAGGTATCTTGATTTGTTGTGATGATTTTTGATTGTTGCGATGTCGTGATGTTGACTTTCTTATTTTCTCGCTGTGAATTCGTGTAATTTTGGTCCGTTGTGGAAAGGCGAGTTGGAATTCCTATTTTTGTGTTTTTGTTTTTTGTTTTTTAGATTGTTAGAATTATTATTTTTTTTTGAAAAGGTATCTTGATTTGTTGTTTTTCTATTTTGATATTTTACTTATATTGTTTTTAGTCGATTTTTGTCTATAAGGTCAAATAATATCCGAAAGAAAGGGAAGGGAAGAAATGAGGACACGAAAGAAGTCCTAAGAATTTCAAAAAAGAAGAAGAAGAAGAAAAAAAGCATGATAGAAATACTTTGGTCTGTTGTGTAAAGGCGAGTTGGAATTCCTATTTTTTTGTTTTTGTTTTTTGTTCTTTAGATTGTTAGAATTATTTTTTTGAAAAGGTATCTTGATTTGTTGTGATGGTTTTTGATTGTTGTGATGTTGACTTTCTTACTTGCTGTGAATTCGTGTAATTCTGGTCCGTTGTGTAAAGGCGAGTTGGGAATTCCATTTTTTTGTTTTTGTTTTTTGTTCTTTAGATTGTTAGAATTATTTTTTTTGAAAAGGTATCTTGATTTGTTGTGTCATCTATTTCGATATTTTACTTATATTGTTTTTTTTTTTTGTCTATAAGGTCAAATAATATCCGAAAGAAAAGGAAGGGAAGAAATGAAGACATGAAAAAAGTGCTAAGAATTTCAAAAAAGAAGAAGAAAAAGAAAAAAAGCATGATAGAAATACTTTGGTCTGTTGTGTAAAGGCGAGTTGGAATTCCTATTTTTTTTGTTTTTGTTTTTTGTTCTTTAGATTGTTAGTATTATTTTTTTTGAAAAGGTATCTTGATTTGTTGTGATGGTTTTTGATTGTCGTGATGTTGACTTTCTTATTTTCTTGCTGTGAATTCGTGTAATTCTGGTCCGTTGTGTAAAGGCGACTTGAAATTCCTTTTCTTTTTGTTATTTAGATTGTTAGAATTATTTTTTTGAAAAGGTATCTTGATTGGTTGTGATGGTTTTTGATTGTTGTGATGTCGTGATTTTGAATTTCTTACTTGCTGTGAATTCGTGTAATT
>NW_027213537.1:7500-10000 GCF_042767895.1 Penaeus vannamei | reverse complement strand
GGATGAGGGATGGAGAAGAGTAAAGAGAGACAGGGATAGATCAATGATATTGGTGGTTTTCTCTCCTTCCTTTTCCTCACTCCCTACCCTCTCTTTCTTTCGATCTTTCTCACATTCTTTCTGTCTTTCGTTTTTTCTCACTCAATCACCATCTTCTTCTCCTCCCACTTTATCTTTTTTCTTCTCTCTTTCTTTTTTTCTTTCTCACATTCTTTCTATCTTTCTCTTTTTCCTCTCACTTCTCTTATCTTTTTTCTTCTCTCTTTCTCTTTCATTTTCTCCTTTTCCTCTCTCTTTATCTGCCTTCCTCTCGTTACTCTCTCCTCTTTCCTCTCATCTCTCCTTTTTATCCTTTGTCTCCCTCCTCTCCCCCAAGCCTCTCGCTCACTCCTCTTTCATTTTCTCTCTCTTTCGTTTCTTTTTCCCTTCCTCTTTCTTGCCACTCTCTCTCTTCTCTCTCTCTCTCGCCCTCTCTCTCTTTCTTTCCTCCTCCTCCCTCCTCTCCCTCTCCTCTCTCTCTCTCTCTCTCTCTCTCTCTCTCTCTCTCTCTCTCTCTCTCTCTCTCTCTCTCTCTCTCTCTCTCTCTCTCCCTCTCTCTCTATCTATCTCTGTCTGTCTGTCTGTCTGTCTCTCTCTCTTCTCTCTCTCTCCATCTCCCTTTCTTTTTCTCTCTTGTTTCTTATCATTCTCTAACTTCACTGACATGTCCATCATTTTTTTCCAAATCTTCATCTTCGATAAATCATAATTATATCGTTTAAAATGAATTCATATGCTACACAAAATTCATAACCTTAATTACTATAGAAATAAAATGCTACGTATAAATCAGCTTTGATTAAAATTTGATATAAAAATTACCCCTCTCAAAAAAAAAAAAAAGAAAAAAAAAAGAAAAAAAAAATGGTTTGCAGTTGCCATGTTGGATTTTCTTTTATTTTGCAATATTTTTTTTTACTTTACGATCTTGCAGGTACGTTTTATGTACTGTATTTCATCTTTACCGGTCGCTAAAAACACGTCGTTTTGATTTGTGCTTTAATTTTGACTCTTCAGCGATCGTTATTTACAAACACACACACATAATGTATATGTGTATATTTATGTATATACGTACATACATACATGCACGCACACACACACACACATACATATATATATATATATATAAGTGTGTGTGTGTGTGTATATACAAAGAGAGAGAGAGAGAGAGAGAGAGAGAGAGGGAGAGAGAGAGAGAGAGAGAGAGAGAGAGAGAGAGAGAGAGAGAGAGAGAGAGAGAGAGAGAGAGTGAGAGAGAGAGAGAGAGAGAGAGAGAGAGAGAGAGAGAGAGAGAGAGAGAGAGAGAGAGAGAAGAGAGAGAGAGAGACAACAAGAGAGAAAGAAGGAGAGGGAGAGAGAGAGATAGATAGATAAATAAAGAGAGAGAGAGAGAGAGAGAGAGAGAGAGAGAGAGGGAGAGAGAGAGAGAGAGAGAGAGAGAGAGAGAGAGAGAGAGAGAGAGAGAGATAACGTACAGGCAAAAAGCGTAGAGGACATAATGAGTCTCATATAACTCACATCTCCGTCCTACCTTAACCCTTCCTCCCTCCCCCCTCATCTCACCCTCCTTTTCCTCCTCCCTCTCCTATACCCTTCCTTCATCCTCTCCCTCTGTGTCCCTACCCTCTCCTCCTCCTCCTCCTCCTCCTCCCTCCCCCATCCTATGTCTCTCCTAATCCCCGCCACCCTATCCACCCTCTCTTCCTATCCATCTCTCTCCCCGTTCTTTTTCTCTCTCTCTCTCCCTCTCTTTCTCTTCCTCTCTCTCTCCCCCTCTCTTCCTCTCTCTCTCTCTCTCTCTCTCTCTTCTTCTCCTCTTCGCACTCACTCAATTTGGCATAATCAAATTCGGGGATTAATTCTGGAGATGAAATATCGCGTAAATTTGATAATTTAATCTTCCGCTTCTTGGTTATGTTAGTGTAAGAGTTAATTGAAATTGAGTCGTTTGCCGCGTCTCCGCTAGGTTGTAGGTGGGGGGGGGAGGGGTTGAGTTATAAAGTGGGGCAGAGAGGGGTGGAGGGAGAGGGGGGATGGGTGGAGGCAGGGGAGGGGGTGAGGGGGTGGAGGGTGTGGGGTGGGGTGGGAGGGGGGTTGGTAAAGGGGTAGAGGGGGTTGGAGAGGTGGAGGGAGGGGGATGGAGGGGGGCAGGCTGAATAAAGGGGGTGGTGGGGGTGAAGGGAGAGTGTGGAGGTGGGGTGGGGGTGGGGTATGGGGAGGGGTGTTAGGGGGTTGGTTGGTAAAGGGGGTAGAGGGGGTGAAGTGAGAGTGGAGGGGGTGGAGGGAAGGGAGAGGGACATTGATAAAGGGGGTAGAGGGGGTGGAGGGAGAGGGTGGAGGGGGATGCAGGGAGGAGGGTGGAGGGGTGGAAGGGTGAGGGGTGGCCAGAGAGTGTGGAGGGGTGGAGGAGAGGGGAGGGGGTGGAGGGAGGGATGCAGGTGATGGAAGGGGGGCGGGA